>NC_047106.1:55835555-56085641 GCF_902500255.1 Thalassophryne amazonica
ATAGCAGGAATGTCAACCAGAGCTGTTGCTCGTGTATTGAATGTTCATGTCTCTACCATAAGCCATCTCCAAAGGCGTTTCAGAGAATTTGGCAGTACATCCAACCAGCCTCACAACCGCAGACCACGTGTAACCACACCAGCCCAGGACCTCCACATCCAGCATGTTCACCTCCAAGATCGTCTGAGACCAGCCACTCGGACAGCTGCTGGAACAATTGGTTTGGATAACCAAAGAACCGTCTCAGGGAAGCTCATCTGCATGCTCGTCATCCTCATCAGGGTCTTGACCTGACTCCAGTTCGTCGTCATAACTGACTTGAGTGGGCAAATGCTCACATTCGCTGGCGTTTGGCACATTGGAGAGGTGTTCTCTTCACGGATGATGCGAAGGAGATGTGTTGCACTGCATGAGGCAAAAGGTGGTCACACCAGATACTGACTGGTATCCCCCCCCAATAAAACAAAACTGCACCTTTCAGAGTGGCCTTTTATTGTGGGCAGTCTAAGGCACACCTGTGCACTAATCATGGTGTCTAATCAGCATCTTGATATGGCACACCTGTGAGGTGGGATGGATTATCTCAGCAAAGGAGAAGTGCTCAGTATCACAGATTTCGACTGGTTTGTGAACAATATTTGAGGGAAATGGTGATACTGTGTATGTGGAAAAAGTTTTAGATCTTTGAGTTCATCTCATACAAAATGGGAGCAAAACCAAAAGTGTTGCGTTTATATTTTTGTTGAGTATATTTTATTTAAGTTGGCACTCAAAGGGTTTAAAGCAATCGGTTTCCTCACATGGTTTGAGTTCAACTAACTCATTGAGTTTTACAGTGCAATAATGCTTGATTACTGAAAAAATAAGCAGCCCATACCAAACCAAATCATGAGGAGAACCGAGGCACCCATGCTCCACCTCTTTATCCATTTATGGGTTTGTTGTGGCGTAGATACAATAATCGCTGCCAGCACTGTCAACATTTCGACTCCCTTCATATCATCTCTTCCAGGTCGCTATAGAAAACCTATGGGTGATGTCCAATATACAGTCTATGGTAAAACAGGATGTCTAGTAACTATTTTTTAATACAAAATAATGTATTGTAAATGGCGAAGGTTTGAAACTTGCTTGTATGTCATGCCTTAGGGTGGCTTATGTTGTGTTTTGGCACTGTATAAAATGAAATGAAGATATTCACCAAATTTATATTTATTATGATGTGAAGGCGAACCATGAAACATTTGTTTTCTTTTTTTTTTTTTTGCTGTTGACAATTTTGATAGAGCTATTCTCCATTTTGCTGAGTTACTGTGGATTTTTCATTTTGTGTCCTTTTATTTTCTCTTCTTATTCTTCCTTCATTTTACTGTCTGCATTTGGATTTTTGGTCTTTCATACAAACCAGAGTGAAAGACCTTCTGTAGTTGGAAATACTTGCATAACTATGTTTCTTTCACATACTCTGAAGCATTAAATAATGTGGTACAGAATAACAAGAACAAAATACATTATAATAGAATAAGTTTCATTCATTTCTTTTTATTTAACAAATCTTTCTGTCTATCATTTCTGAGCCAGTTATTGGTTTTGTTGGCCACTTTTTTTCTTCGCCTGTTTTTTTTATTTTCTCCTTTTTGCTTGAAATGGACATTTTCTGTGTAAAATGCTTTTAACAGATTAATGGTACAACTGTCACAAAGTACAGCTGTGACTAAGTCGTGTTTCTCTTCAATTTCACGCAGCTTCATTACTGAGTCCTGTTGCACTTAGCACACTCTTTATATTACAAATTATTCTATACTGCAGTCCTGCATTAGGTTTGTTCCCAACATCCTAATCAGCACTAAGCTTTTCAGATTGTCTGCTCATAAGACAAAACCCTCTGCAGTCTACCTGCCATCTCAGGCCTGACCAGCAGGTCAGGCTTTGCCTTGGTGTTGTGCCAGATGGACCTGGCACAGGATGTCTCATTCTGGCACAGCGAAGATCCTGTTTTCCTCGAGGCGACATCAGCTAATTAGTCAATAACAAAAGCTTCTGACAGAGATTCAGCAGCCACAATGATTCTAGGGAGGAAAAAACACAAACATTTGCATGTTTTTAAATTTAATTTGGTGGTAAATCTTTTTAAAGCCAGTGATGTGTGTGAGATAACACTTCTGTTGTCAGAGTCCCACGTAGAGCTTCAGATGACTTATTCAGAGACTGCAGCAGTATTTATTAGAGTCCATTCCTGCTAAAGGCTTTATTACAACATGAAAATACTTTTTTGTGTGACGTCTACACTCATTGTTCATTGCAGCAGATCAGGTATCTCAATAGATAGAAGTTGGGTTTCCAATATGTTGACCTGGCTTCAGTTTTCAATCTTGCTGTTGTGAAAGTGTAGGAACACGGACCCACAACAGGGGGCGCGAATGAACGGGCAATGGAGGAGTCAAATAACACTGTTTTTACTGTTGTGAAAACAGGCACAACAACACAGCCAATTACAATATTGAGACTGAGTCCAATAACAACGGTGTCAGTGTGGGCAGGCTCGACGATAGGAGACGTCTGTCCAAGTCGAACCGGAACCAACCCGATTTCCTCTGCCACCGAACCCCGGGAATACTGGAGCCGCCAAGTCCCGAATCCCCAGGTGGCCACTGCCTCCGCTCGTCGGATCCGGTACTGCTGGCAAGGAACAAAAACAGTCAGGTGTGGATGCGGCTGCACCCAGCAACACGGAGGGTGGAGAGTCCACCTCCACCTCTCGTTAACAACAATACAGGAGTGTAGGAAGGTGAGTACTTATCCAAATGTTGTTCAGTAGTCAGCTGTCCTACAAATGCTCAACAAGGAATACAACAATGGTTATTAATATGTTGGTGCAGAGATTGTTACCTCTTTGATCAGGCGATATCTCGGCAAATGAGGTGGAGATGCCGTCCTGCTGATATACCTCCCGGTTGATTGGAATCAGCTGTCTCCAGTGATGGGTGACAGCTGTCATCCTGGCTGTTCCTGTAAGGCCGCAGCGCCCTCCGGTGCCTGGAGCCCGCACTCCAGGCAGGGCGCCCTCTAGTGGTGGTGGGCCAGCAGTACCTCCTCTTCAGCGGCCCACACAACACTTGCAAAATGTTTGTCCTGTGCGAAGACATTTCATCTGCATTGCCCCAGTCCACTCAGCTGTAACCGACCTTGACTAATGAGGTAACCTGAGATGGACAGATGTTGCATCCAGAAGTTCTTTTTTCCATTTGTTTTGTGCTATGGAATCCACAGAGGAGCAGAGCTACCAATGACACAAAAAGGGCTATCTAGCAATTACCCTACAGGAATGGTAAGTGGACTGCATTTATATATCACTTTTCCATCTGAATGAGAAGCTCAAAGTGCTTTACAATGATGCCCCACATTCACCCATGAACACACCAATGTCAGGGTGCTGCCATGCAAGACGCTTGCTATACACTGGGTGCAACTTAAGGATTAAGGACCTTGCCCAAGGGCCCTTAGTGATTTTCCAGCATGAAACGGGTTTGAACCGAGGATCCTCTGGACTCAAGCCCACTGTTTTAACCATGAGATCATCACTTCCCCAACACATTGGAATTAGACTCATTGGTAGAACATGGTGTTTGCAAGGGGCAGCTGTCCCCGCCCTGTCAAAAAAGTTGCCCATTAGTTGTGGGGTTGGCAATTGATACCTGTCTACTCCTGTCTGGATGGCAGATGCTCTTGAGCAATGTGTTGGACACATCATTGCAACCTTTTCCATGGAAACTGGTAACTTAGCTGTGTGAATGTTTTGGATACTTGTCTGGCACGCAGACATCCTAGAGGGTCTATCTTTTATAATGAATATATTTATATATTAGGGCCGTCAACACAAATTGCCAATTAATGAAAGCTTGGTGATGTTAACCCCACTGTTCTTCCCAGTTGCTGAGGCAATATTCCAGTCATAGATTTTAATACCCACTCTCCAAGCCACCTGTTCAAAAAAAAAAAAAAAAAACTCTGGCCACTCTGCGATAAATGTGTTAATAAAACCCAAACAAAGGTTAGCCCATTAGCTTTATTTTGTTTGGTAACTGCAAAATTAGGGGTTGTGGTTGAGTTTTACTTATTCTATCCAGGTTCTTATTTTACCTGTGCTGCACTGCTTTGCCTATTTATGCGTTAGCCAGGGGTTGGACGGCATCAGACACTGCCAATATGGCAAAATTTGGAACAGTCCCATCTGAGTTTAAAACAAGCTCTACAGAAAACCAGTGTGTGGCATCATAGAGGGTTTGTCGAGTGTATATAGTCAATGGTTTGTTTGTGAGCTGTTATCAGGGCATGTTGACTTTTGGGGAAATTCCAAAACATTATTGGGCTTGCTGTGAGTTTGGGTGTTCTGTGCCCCGATAGGAGGGTTTCAGCATGCTGAACAGCGTTACAAATTTGCCTAACTTATTGATGCTGGAGGGTTATGCAGTTCAGGTTGAGTGGCGAGAGAAGAGGGTCTGATTTTTGGTATCTACATGATGGTTCCACCTGTGAGAGATAAGATGGCAGCACTTGAAAAATTGAACACGTTTTGTGGTAGCAGAGTGTGAGGGAGAAATGTAATGTACTTTCACTGCTCAAAGGAACTAGAAGCTTTTCATGTTGGATAGAGATGGAGTGGAATGAAAAAAGGACTACATTGATATTGCACAAACACACACACATGCAGTCACAGGAGAAACCCTGTGTTCTTTTATGTTGGGGAATTCAGTCGGCATCTTTTCCCAGCTGACGCACTACAGCATCAGGAAATGTCAAGGTAGCTAAGCCAGGGTTACTTAAACACACACACACACTCCAGTGATGTTTCCTTTTGAATAAACCGAAGGCCCTGGATTGGTGTCTTCACCTTTCATCCCTTGTGTTGTACGAATGTGTGTTGTTCCCAGCAATGACACCACACACATCAGTCAAACAGCAACTTAGACATGTTGAACACTGATATTAACGTGCACAGGTTAAACAGAAAATATTCCCTGTGGTATGGATTGTCAGGCTGTTTATATATATATATATATATATATATATATATATATATATATATATATATATGTATATATCCCTCTGACAGACAGGTTAGCTGCTTGTCTTTCCATCCATGAGCTATCAGGATACATTTCAGACCCTGACCTATTGATTTTGTACATAAAAATATGATGCCACATTGATGCAACTGTCTCTCCTTTTGATACTGTGACCTCCACAACTGTATTGCTTAGACTGCATGACGGCTCCTGTACCACCAGCATTTGTTTTACAAAATCCTGTCAAACGCTAATTTTAGCAAAACATTCAACATTTTTTTGTTGAAAATCTTTGCCTTTTACATTAAGATGATCTTCACCTGTGGAATGTTTTTTTGTATTGACTCAGAAAATTAGTAAGTAATTAGTAAGTAAATGGACTGCATTTATATTGTGCTTTTCCATCTGCATCAGACGCTCAATGCGGTTTACACATCAATGCCTCACATTCACCCCAATGTCAGGGTGCTGCCATACAAGGCCCTCACTACACACCAGGAGCAACTAGGGGATTAAGGACCTTGCCCAAGGGCCCTTAGTGATTTTCCGGTTAGGCTGGGATTTGAACCGAGGATCCTCTGATCTCAAGCCCAATGCTTAACCACTAGATCATCACCTCCCCTAAGCAATTTTGCTCTTTTGCTAAACATTAAATTTATCTAACAGCTGAATGGATCCTTGTGATTTGATTGGTGGGTTGTGTGTCACGTGACATGGATTATTCGTACCATTTACCGTTGCGTTTCATTGACATGCAATAGTTTTTTTTTCCATGTGCAATTTTGTTGCTATATGAAATTTGCTATTGCACGCCCCAACCACCACATGTGCTCACGCAACTGGGGGGTGTCGTTTAGCTAAACATAGTGGAGTTTGTTTTGCTGATGGATGACGATTTGAAGGAGCTAATTGATGCTGCTAATTCTTCTATCACAAACAAACAAATCCACTCCACTGTAAGCCATCTAGAGGCATGAAGAGCTGTTAGGATGAAAAGCTGGACAAATTTCTCACGTGATTTTTCGCTGGACTGAGGAACTATGCAGCCTTTTTTTTTTCTTTTGGATGTACATGAAGTCAGTGGATGGCATCACAGACTATATCATCATAATTTTGGAGTCCTATTTAAAGTCGTGTTGGACTGTTAAGCACCAGTGGACCACCAAAATGTAAGTCCCTTTTCTGTTGTTTATAAAGTAATAAAATATCAAATGGATCTATAAGTAGGTATAGAAAATGAATAAATGTTTGTCCCTTGATGAGACCAATCAATTGATGTACATTTTATGTACAGAAAACCTGTCCCTCTTGCCATGGGTCAAGAAATGCTCATTGGGCTGCAGACACATCAATTTTGTTCCATGGTCATATTTGCAAATTACAGTGAAGGATTTTAAAATTTAAACCCCTCCCAGAAATGGCGTCATTGGTAAGTGAGAGTGTCCTGAGTTGGCCTAAAGGCTATATTGCCCTTTTGTTTAATTTTAATCAGCATTGTGTCATCACTATATATATATCTATATATATATATACACTCAACAAAAATATAAACGCAGCGCTTTTGGTTTTGCTCCCATTTTGTATGAGATGAACTCAAAGATATAAAACTTTTTCCACATACACAATATCATTATTTCCCTCAAATATTGTTCACAAACCAGTCTAAATCTGTGATAGTGAGCACTTCTCCTTTGCTGAGATAATCCATCCCACCTCACAGGTGTGCCATATCAAGATGCTGATTAGACACCATGATTAGTGCACAGGTGTGCCTTAGACTGTCCACAATAAAAGGCCACTCTGAAAGGTGCAGTTTTGTTTTATTGGGGAGGGGGGATACCAGTCAGTATCTGGTGTGACCACCATTTGCCTCATGCAGTGCAACACATCTCCTTCACATAGAGTTAATCAGGTTGTCAACTGTGGCCTGTGGAATGTTGGTCCACTCCTCTTCATTGGCTGTGCAAAGTTGCTGCATATTGGCAGGAACTGGTACACGCTGTCATATACGCCGGTCCAGAGCATCCCAAACATGCTCAATGGGTGACATGTCCAGTGAGTATGCCGGCCATGCAAGAACTGGGACATTTTCAACTTCCAAGAATTGTGTACAGATCCTTGGAACATGGGGCCGTGCATTATCCTGCTGCAACATGAGGTGATGTTCTTGGATGTATGGCACAACAATGGGCCTCAGGATCTCGTCAAGGTATCTCTGTGCATTCAAAATGCCATCAATAAAATGCACCTGTCCATAACAGACGCCTGCCCATACCATAACCCCACCGCCACCATGGCCCACTCGATCCACAACATTGACATCAGAAAACCGCTCACCCACACGACGCCACACATGCTGTCTGCCATCTGCCCTGGACAGTGTGAACCGGGATTCATCCATGAAGAGAACACCTCTCCAATGTGCCAAACGCCAGCGAATGTGAGCATTTGCCCACTCAAGTCGGTTACGACGACGAACTGGAGTCAGGTCGAGACCCCGATGAGGATGACGAGCATGCAGATGAGCTTCCCTGAGACGGTTTCTGACAGTTTGTGCAGAAATCCTTTGGTTATGCAAACCGATTGTTTTAGCAGCTGTCCGAGTGGCTGGTCTCAGACGATCTTGGATGTGAACATGCTGGATGTGGAGGTCCTGGGCTGGTGTGGTTACACGTGGTCTGCGGTTGTGAGGCTGGTTGGATGTACTGCCAAATTCTCTGAAACGCCTTTGGAGACGGCTTATGGTAGAGAAATGAACATTCAATACACGAGCAACAGCTCTGGTTGACATTCCTGCTGTCAGCATGCCAATTGCACGCTCCCTCAAATCTTGCAACATCTGTGGCATTGTGCTGTGTGATAAAACTGCACCTTTCAGAGTGGCCTTTTATTGTGGGCAGTCTAAGGCACACCTGTGCACTAATCATGGTGTCTAATCAGCATCTTGATATGGCACACCTGTGAGGTGGGATGAATTATCTCAGCAAAGGAGAAGTGCTCACTATCACAGATTTAGACTGGTTTGTGAACAATAGTTGAGGGAAATGGTGATATTGTGTATGTGAAAAAAGTTTTAGATCTTTGAGTGCATCTCATACAAAATGGGAGCAAAACCAAATGTGTTGCGTTTATATTTTTGTTGAGTGTCTATATATATATATATATATATATATATATATATATATATATATATATATATATATAAATCCAGAAATCACAATGTATGTTTTTTTTAAATCATTTATTTATTGCTGCAAATAAGTATTTCAACACCTGTGAAAATCAATCTTAATATTTGGTACAGTGGCCTTTGTTTGTAATTACAGAGGTCAAACGTTTCCTGTAGTTTTTCACCAGGTTTGCACACACTACAGCAGTGATTTTGGCCCATTCCTCCACACAGATCTTCTCTGGATCAGCCAGGTTACTGGGCTGTCACTGAGAAACAGAGTTTGAGCTCCCTCCAAAGATTTTCTATTGGGTTTAAGTCTGGAGACTAGCTAGGCCACTCCAGAACCTTGATATGCTTCTTACGGAGCCACTCCTTGGTTGGCCTGGCTGTGTGCTTTGGGTCATTGTCATGTTGGAAGACCCATCCAAGACCCATCTTCAATGCTCTAACTGAGGGAAGGAGGTTGTTCCCCAAAATTTCGCAATACATGGCCCAGGTCATCCTCTCTTTAATATAGTGCAGTCGTCGTGTCCCATGTGCAGAAAAACACCCCCAAAGCATGATGCTTCCACCCCTATGCTTCACAGTAGGGACGGTGTTTTTTGGGATGGTACTCAGCATTCTTCTTCCTCCAAACACGATGAGTGGAATTAAGACCAAAAAATTCTATTTTGGTCTCATCTGACCACATACCTTTCTCCCATGACTCCTCTGGATCATCCAAATGGTAATGGGCAAACTTAAGACGAGCCTGGATGTGTGCTGATTTAAGCAGGGGAACCTTCTGTGACATGCATGATTTTAACCCATGACGTCTTAGTGTATTACCCACAGTAACCTTGGAAACAGTGGTGCCAGCGCTTCTTCCATTTTCTAATAATTGCTCCAACTGTTGATCTTTTTTCACCAAGCTGCTTGGCAATTGCCCCGTAGCCCTTTCCAGACTTGTGGAGGTCTACAATTTTGTCTCTGGTGTCTTTGGACAGCTCTTTAGTCTTAGCCATGTTAGTAGTTGGAGTCTTACTGATTGTGTGGGGTGGACAGCTGTCTTTATGCAGCTAACGACCTCAAATAGGTGCTTCTAATTTGGAATAATAAATGGAGTGGAGATGGACTTTTTCGAGGCGGACTAACAGGTCTTTGAGGGCCAGAATTTCTGCTGATTGGCAGGTGTTTTTACTGGGTTGTTTTTTTTCCTGGAAAAGGCATACTTTCTGTAGATAGCATATATGCCCTTTGTTTTTCAAAAATATAATTCATAGTAATATCTTTACCCACAGATTCATACGAGCTGCATTATTTTCAAATGAAGATGTTTTTGGGTTCAGCCTACTTCTGTCTCGTATCTGCTGAGCTAAAGTACTATCAAGGAAACAAGCATCCATTACCATCTGCTAAGTGATGAACCCAATGCAGGTTATTGGTTATACACACCCACTCACGGCCAGCAAGGTTCCTTTTTCTTTCAGGAACTATTTTCTGCTTCTGCAGACAAAAGCAGTTTTTTTTTCCTCGGATTATCAAAATGCTCTAAACAGTCCCAAGTGGGGTTTACAAATCCAAATGTACCCTCTTTTATGCTTTGGACATGGTGCATTTCTATGTAAAATGTCTTGTGTTAAACTAAAAACAATGACACATTTGTGAGCCTTGTTTTTTATTTGAATTTTTTCTGCACTAAATTATGTGACATCATAGTTTGCAGCTGTGAAACAACTGACAGACACACTACATGTATCCTGCTGTGAACTCACCAGGAGCATTTTATGTTTCTTCTTGTGGTGAAGAGAGTGGAGCATTCTTTGGGCAATGCACTCAAAAATAACAAGCCGTGTGCAATAAAAGAGTGGGTGTACAAGCGCCACAGTAATGTTACAGGTGTGCTTTCCGCTCAAAGAAAATGTTGAAAAATAATAATTAAAAAAAAAAACAGAGAAAAAAGAAACTCTATTTTATGTGACCTCTTGGACATTTTCAATATCCCCCTGAACTCTGCAATCAAAATTGCATCTATATATGGTCAACATGTCAAACTTGTTGAGAGATTCACTTATCTTGGCAGTGACATGTCTCTTGGAGCTTGGCCTATGAAATAAAAAGACGTCTGGGAAGAGTTCAGGAAGTCATGAGGTCACTGGTCAGAGATGTTTGGTGATGTTGATTTATTTTGGGGATGACAAACATCCAAGTTTTCAGGGTTCTGATGCTTTCAAGGTTTTACTTTATGGCTGAGAGACTTGGACTGTAACCAGAAACTGGATGCCACTGGTACAAAGTCAATGGAGAGACTCCTTGTGTAATTTTGTTTTGAGTTTCTGTCAATCAAACAGTTATTGAGGGAGAGTCAGATGAGAAGATTCACGTTTATTGTGAAGGAAGATCTGCTATGATATTTTGGCCACATGGTGCATTTCTCTGAGCATGATTCAGCATGCAGTTGTCTCAGTTTTGAGGTCCCCAGCTACTAGAAAAGGCCATTGGGTTGACTATATGTCACCCAATTGTGGTAGATTGGAAACTTTATAATTGCCCAGGTCTCCTTTGCAAAAGAGATCTCAATCTCAATGTGACTAACCTGGTTAAACAAAGGTTTAATGAAATTAAAATTAAATAGATGGATGGGTACTTTCAGTAGGTGGAGATAGAATGGTGGTCTGTTTTGGTGTTTGCCAGTCATGATCCAATTTTCAATTTCAGTTTCAATTTATTTTCATTTATATAGCGCCAAATCACAACAGAGTTGCCTCAAAGCACTTCACACAGATAAGGTCTAACCTTACCAACCCCAGAGCAACAGTGGTAAGGAAAAACTCCCTCTGAGGAAGAAACCTCAAGCAGACCAGACTCAAAGGGGTGACCCTCTGCTGCAGAACAATTCACAGAACAATTCACGGACAAATATACAAGAAATGCTATTGGCACACAGGACAGGAGGATCGCCAACACGAATACAACTCCCATCTCTGGATGGAGCTGCACCTTAAACAGAGAGAAAAAACAGAATCAGGCATCAGAAAGACAAAAAATACGTTATAATTTGCCAGCATTAAACAACAAGAAAAACAGAGAAATACTAAGGTGATCGCCAGCCACTAGCCCTAAACTTCACTAAAAGACCCAGAATTTAGGTAAAGTTGAGGCCGCGGCCCGCTCCAATTACTAATAAATGATTTAAAAGAGTAAAAAGCGTAAAACAAAACTGTACCAGTATGCTAGCCATATGAAAGGGAAAATAAGTGCGTCTTAAGCCTGGACTTGAAAGTCTCCACAGAATCTGACTGCTTTATTGATGCAGGGAGATCATTCCACAGAACAGGGGAACAATAAGAGAAAGCTCTGTGATCTGCAGACTTCTTATTCACCTTAGGGACACAAAGTAGTCCTGCACCCAGAGAATGTAAAGCCCGGGCCGGTATGTAAGGTTTAATTAGGTCAGCTAGGTAGGGAGGTAATAATAATAATTTTAATAATTTTATAGGTTAGTAACACAACCTTAAAATCTGATCTCACTGGGACAGGAAGCCAGTGAAGGGATGCCAAAATGGGTGTAATGTGGTCGAACTTTCTGCTTCGTGTCAAACGTCTGGCTGCAGCATTTTGAACCAACTGGAGACCCCTAATGCTAGACTGCGGTAAACCAAAAAATAGAACATTGCAGTAGTCCAATCTAGAAGAGATAAATGCATGGATCAGGGTCTCAGCATCAGCCATAGACAGGATGGGACGAATCTTCGCTATATTTCGCAAGTGGAAGAAAGCAGTCCTAGTAATATTTCTAATGTGGAGGCCAAAGGACAACGAAGGATCAAAAATTACCCCAAGATTCCTCACTTTGTCAGTGTGATGTATGACACACAAGCTGAGGCTGAGCGTTAACTGGTCAAATTGATGCCGATGTCTCACTGGACCAAGAACCATCATTTCAGTCTTATCAGAGTTTAAAAGTAGGAAGTTTCTAGACATCCAGCTTCTCACTGCTGCAAGGCAATGTTCTAAGGATTTTATGTGAACGGGATTACCAGCAGTTATCGGCATGTATAACTGAGTACCATCTGCATAGCAGTGAAAGGTAATTCCAAAACGCTGCAATATGTGCCCAAGGGGTCCTATATAAAGGAAGAAAAGCAGGTGGCCTAAGACAGACCCCTGTGGAACCCCAAATTTCATGTCACTAAGGTTAGAGGTAGTGTTACTGTACAAAACACAGTGAGAATGACTGGTCAAGTATGACGTCAGCCATGCAAGGGCAGTCCCAGTAATCCCAAAATGATTTTCCAGCCTATCAAGTAGAATGTGATGATCCACTGTATCAAATGCAGCACTGAGATCTAACAGCAACAGAACCGTAGTGGTGTCCGAATCCATTGTAAGCAGAAGATCATTCATTTTCTAAAAGCAGACTGCAGTGGCTCAGAGATTATTCTCAGTAAGATAGTCTACGAGCTGCCGTGACACCACTTTTTTCATAATTTTAGAGAAAAATGATAGATTTGATATCGGCCGATAGTTTGTCAATACACTAGGGTCAAGATTAGGTTTCTTAAGTAATGGTTTAATCACTGCAGATTTGAAACATTTAGGAACAGATCCAGAAGTTAAAGAAAGATTAATAATTTCCGGCACAGTCGGCCCAAGAGTGGACCACAGGTCCCTAAACAGTTTTGTTGGTATAGGATCAAATAAACAGGTTGTGCTTTTTGTTGACATTACGAGTTTTGTCAGCATGCCTAGTGAGATACTGTCAAATTCTGTAAATCTAGGTAATACCTCAGTAGTGGCGCCCACATCAATAGCAGGGTGTAGTGGCTGGATTAAGGCATGCCGGGATATGTTTAACCTGATGTCTTCTATTTTCTTCCCAAAGTAATCCAGGAAATTTTGTGCTGTAAAAGGAGAACGAACTACAGGTGGTTGTCCATGCAAAAGTGTTGCCACCGTGTCGAAGAAGAACTTTGAGTTATGCTTGTTCTTGTTGATCAAATCAGAGTCGTAAGTCCGCTTTGTAGCCAATAATGCATGCTTATAGTCTAAGATAGCGTCACGCCACACAAGGTGAAATACTTCTAATTTTGAACGACGCCATTTCCGTTCTCGACCTCTTGCTTTATGCTTGAGGTCACGCAGATAATCATTGAACCAAGGTGACTGTGATTTGGGGGAGCGCGGTTTTAACACAGGTGGTGCAATCATGTCGAGTGTAGTTTTGAGCACTGAGTTTAAACTATCCACAAGTCTGTCTACTGACTGGGTATTTCTCAAATGTGAAGCTAAGACATCAGGCAGTCTAGCTTCGAGTTCAGTCTTAGTTGAGGAGTTGATGCATCGCCGTAATGATATATAAGGTTGTTGTTCTACTAAACACGGCAGAGAAACTGTAAATGTAATAAGTGAGTGATCAGACACTGCTGATGTAAGAGGCATGATGTCAATATTCGTGACAGCAATACCACGTGTGAGAACCAGATCCAGGGTATTTCCACTAATGTGCGTCGAATCCCGACTGCATTGCCGAAATCCTAATGCATCCACAATTTCCATAAATGATTTGCAGAGGGGATCAGAAGGCTTATTTATATGAATGTTAAAGTCACCAATGATCAGAATGTTATCTACATTAGTTGACAAGTTAGAAATGAACGCACCAAATTAATCTAAGAATTCAGAATATGGGCCAGGAGGCCTATATACAGTGACAAAGTAATACGACTGATGTTTATTCTTCTGACCTTCAGGCTCAGAAGAATAAAAATCCAGGGTAGTAATGCAGTGTACCAGCACATGTGTTACAAGGTGAAATCCAGATTGAAATATGTTCCTGCTTGTCTATTGGGGATTCTGCTTTGGTTAACTTGGAAGAGCATTGACTTCAAGTGAGGAGTCTGGTGTTCAAATCTCACTGGGAGCCATATAGATCTATCAGACGGTTACAACTGGCTTTGATAGCAGAATGTGACATTTCACCAAATAGTCATAGGTGAAGGTTCTCAATTCTTAAATTCACCTAGGATCTCTAGGGTTGTGTACCAAACACTATACTTTTTTAGAGTACCAGAAGAATTATGTCAGTATGGCTGAGGACCAATTCATAGTAAACCAAATCAACTGATGCCAAATTTTGGTACCAGAGCAAATGCATGTCATCAGCACTAGGTCGGGCAGCACTAGGTTTTAAAATAGCTTAATGATGCTTAAATGGTCGGGCATAAATAATGAATCACCTTACTTGTCTTTCACTGGCATTCTTGATGTTTCTCCTAATCTTTTTTGTCCTTCAGCTGTTCCTGTTAGGGGTCGCCACAGCAGATCAATCGTTTCCATCTCACCCTGTCCTCTGTATCTTCCTCTGCCACACCAACCACCTGCATGTCCTCCCTCAGCACATCCATAAACCTCCTCCCTCTTCTTCTCCTGCCTGGTGGCTCCATCCTCAGCATCCTTCTCCCTATATACCCTGGGTCTCTCCTCTGCACATGTCCAAACCATCTCAATCTCACCTCTCTGACTTTGTCTCCAAACCATCCCACCTGAGCTGTCCCTCTGATATGTTCATTCCTAATCTTGTCCATTCTTGTCACTCCGAAAGAGAATCTCAACATCTTCACCTCTGCCACCTCCAGCTCTGCCTCCTGTCTTTTTGTTAGTGCCACCGTCTCTAAACCATACAACATAGCTGGTCTCACTACTGTCTTGTAAACTTTCCCCTTCACTCTTGCTGATATTCTTCGGTCACAAATCACTCCTGCCACCTTGATGTTTCTCCTAATGCATTTATTTGATCAGGACATCGAGAAAAACCCAGGAACAAAATATTCTACAGAAATACATCCGTCAGTTCAGCCGGTATTTTTTAGTGCTTTCAGTGCAGCTCTGCTTCGACAATAATGGGCAGAACTCATTAAAGCCATAGTGAAAGATTTGAAAACATTTCATTCTCCTTTGCTTAAAATACACACCAGTTCTGTTTCTGATGGATCGTACATGTGAGATTCTGTTCTTGCAGGCCGCAGCAGGTCAAATGTTCCACAAAAATAAATATTTTTATCAATGTTGTAGCCATTTTCTTATTTGGAGAGTCAGTACAGGTGGGCACCCCCCCCCAATCCAACTTCTGAATACATTTTTAAGCTATTCTTTAAATACAACAGCAACAACAGCTATTATTATTATTATTATTATTATTATAACAATAATTAATGCATATTCAGCAATTAAAACATGGATTTTGGAGAGGGGGCATTGAGTGATTTTATTTTGTGTGTTGTGTAAAATGTTTTAACTGAGAAAGTCAGACATATTGCACAAGATTTTAAATATATTATTTGAGGGAGTCTGATGTAGGCCCTGAAGCTCCTTTGGTGATGGTGCTTATATCTGGATGATGAGACAGGAGGCCAGTCTGACAGGTTGTTTTCCATGCCAAGGATGGTAGTCATTTAAAACTGGGTGGACTGAAATGATATAGTTGAAGTGCCTCATCCAAGGACACAGACAGGTAACATAAGCAGGATTTGAACCCAGATCTATATATCGGCAGGCCAGCTCCCTATCAACTCAGCTACCTGCACTAGTGCCAAAATTATTTAAAATGAGAAATTTGGACTTATATTGGAAGAAGATGTAGAATTTGTTATTTAATTGAGTAAAGTTGGGGTGGTAGCCAAGTGGTTAAGTGCATTTGTTTCCAGTGCAGAAGGTCCCCGCTCCTGTCCATTCTCTATGTAACCTGGAGTTGCATCTGGCATAAAACTTGTGCTAAATCAACATGCAGCTCCACCTCGGATCTGCTGTGACAACCCCAAGATAAAACAAGGGAAGTAAGTACTGAAAAACAGTTACCGTTGGGGACCGGTGTCACAGACCGAACGCTCCACCCCTAAAAATTGGTCTGCCAGGCCTCCACTGTGCATGCGTCATTTAGGACCACAGCAGCATGTCTGAGAAGGACTGTCTTCACCCAAAGCAATGAAATGGTTTGTGATTATTAACAATCCGGTGACAAGGTAAAACCTCTTAAAGCTAGCTAGCAGCTCATGTGGCTGCAGCGTTCTGATTGCTTCCTCTGTCTCTTTTGATGAAATAATGCTGAATTTATGTGGAAATGATTGTTGTACAAAAGTTTCAGATGTCTGTCGCTTAGATACAGTGGGGGAGATAAGTATTTGATCCACTGTCAATTTTGCAGGTTTTTCCACCTACAAAGAATGGAGAGGTCTGTATTGTTTATCGTAGGATCGCAGAAGCTTCCTCAGCTAAAATTCTTGCTCTGGTGGTCTGACTTCTGTCTTGACTCTTGTAGAGAAGACTCTCTACAAGATTTCAATTTGAAGCGAAACGTCCTCGCGTCAAGCAACCCAGTCCAGTCGAAGATTCAAGCTTCTCTACAATGTGATTTTCTACATTTCTTTTTAGATTCTGTCTCTCACAGTTGAAATGTACCTATGATAAAAAACTTCAATGGAGGTGGGAAACCTGCAAAATTGACAGTGGATCAAATACTTATTTCCTGCACTGTAGATGATGACTGGAGTGCAGTTTAAAGCAGAAACAAGGTGATAATCGGTGAACTGCGACTGATGACACATGCGCAGCCACACACACACACACACACACACACACACACACACACACACACACACACACACACACACATTATATATATATATATATATATATATATACCATCCACACGATTCGAACCCACGCTTTCTAATAGCCCTGGTTGCCAGTCAGAAACTTTACCACTGAGCTACCATCACTGGCCTGTGAAAGGTGCAGAAAACTGCCTGATATCAAAAAGGACATGGACGTATTTAAAAAAAAAAAATGAAACCACACACCATATAAAAACATTGTATTACTATTGAATCCCTCTTACCAGCTGGGCAATACAAATATGATCTGTCTGTTCCTCTGTAGATGACCCATGGTCACAGATGTACAGTGATGAAATGACATGAATGAGAAGCAGTTCGCTTGTCTTATCATGTCCACATCTGCTGGCACCTGTCCAGTTGGTCCACGCGGGTGTCCTGCCTGAAAGCATCTTGTGGACGGTGCTCCGCATGAGTGACACTGTGAGCTTACGTGGGTGACATGACAGTCAGATCGCCCAATGCGTGTTATGATCTGACGGTCCGTTTCAATCTGGGGGCAGCCTGTCAATGGGCTGCTGCAAGCGCGTGCGCACACTGCAGCCTATCACCACAGCAATATATGTTGTTATTTATGTCCACGTGATGACAGCAAGCAAACACATGTGCTTCACAGTGGGTACTTGTTAGTCCATGTCCATTGAAACACAGTGCCTGTTGTCCACCTGGGATGTCCACAATGGCAGATCTCCACAGCCACTTCTGGTGACATCCAAACCTACTGTCAGTTTTTAGCGCACACACTCGTGAGGCACTTAAACAAATTTCAGTGCCAGCATGACAATGATTGTCTGCTGACTGTTGTCGTGTTAATAGTGTGAATGACCACATTTTCTAAGTGCCATGCGAGCAGTGTTAGATGTTCGTGTGTGTCACCTGGAATTTGGCCGACACCTGCCGCGAGAGGGTTTGATGGATTTGCACAGCGTACACTCTGTCTTTCAGCTGTTGGTGTTCAAATTAGTGTAGCAACAGGTCTAGGAGGCAGCTGCGAATTTACGTTTTGCACGATTCCTGCTTCATGCGCACTTTATGCGCAAATCGACCAAATTTGCACTATGTGCAAAGAGCCCTAACCACTGTCTTGTTTTCCTTGATCCCTAATTCATCCGTGTTTCAACCTTGCCTTGTTTTTTTTTTTTTACTTTGTTTTCGTCTCAGCCTCTGAATCCATCCTCACCGTGTATTTTAACTTTGCTTGTTTTTTGGACAACATCACTGCCTACTCTTGCCTGTTACCTCTGCATGGCTAACTGACTACCTGTGTACCAATCCAGCCTGTACCTGACAAGGGGAAAGATTTTTCTCTTGCTGTCCCCTGCAGGGACCACAAGGATACTGTGAGTCTGACTTTGCTTGAGCTGTCAGGTCGGAGAACATCTTCAGGTTGGGTGGGATGTTCAGATACGGATCTGCACCATCAGCACTGTCTCCACATATACTGCGTTACGGTTGAGATGTTTTAAGCCTGCTGGCAAACAAACTACATCTTAACTCATCCAATTAAGTCTCATCTTGTTAAGAAGAAGCAGCAGAAATCATTACGGCTCCTCTGTGCTCACGCCAAATGAAACACTGGAGCCAGAGTATCGACTCCAGTCTAATCAAATACTGTATCGTCAGCAGGCCCTAAAGCACTTCAGTAGCCCCATGTTGTGTGTGCGTGGATCCCACACACATAGACATAATGTCTTAGCCTTGTGTGTTCAAACCAAAGTAACTAAGAGCAGACCATTAGACCAAACAGTATTTTCTCAAAAGTGTGTATCTATCTATCTGTGTGGAATATCCAAACAGACATTATTGTTTGTCAGTTTGTATTACTTGACTCATTATATAAGCACACTGTGTGATGATATGAATGTTATATTTCATGATGACGTGTTTTTGACTTCATACTCTGATTTCTAATATGATTGACATGAATTGTAAGATTTACAACACTTGCCATTTTTTTCTGGGAAATGTGTTCAACTCTGCTTAAAAGACTCTGTGTACAGTATGTGTTGTGTCCTTTTTAAACAGTTATAAGGCTTCAATACTCTAATATGCCATTGTAAAACAGCAGCCCAGCACAGGTAATATCTTTTTATTTTCAATTTATTCAACTTGTAGAGCGACAAATCATGACAGCATCACCTCAAGGCGCTTCACAGAAAACAACTAAAAAAACCCCAAAATGGACCGAAAGATCAAAGAGCTTAATTAAAACATTAAGAACACAATAAAAGAGCAAAAAAGTAAAAAAGACAGGATGGGACGAATCTTCGCTACATTTCGCAGATAGAAGAAAGCACTCCTCGTAATATCTATAATGTGGAGGTCAAAAGACTGCGTCGGATCAGAAATTACCCCAAGGTTCCTCACTTTGTCCATATCATGTATGACAAAGTTAAAGTTAAACTTGCTTCTGCTGAAATGATTAAGTCTAATTAGCTACAACAACATGATTATTGGATGCTGAAATACTATAATGAAATTATTGGTTTTAGAATTTTTGATTTTTCCTTTTTTTTTTTTTTTGTGGAACAGTATGTTACAATAGTGCTGGAAGGGCATGGATATAAAAAAAAAATGCAGAGATCCACAATGATGGTATATAGAACCTGGCTTTATTGTAACAGTCCCAGCAATCAGTGTTAAAGCACTAACAGCCCACAACTCTTAGCAGTCTTTAGATCCGCAATCAGTTGGCTTGGTCATTTAAGGTGCCCTGAACCTTGCACGACTTTGATCCATGCACTTGCATGCACTTCGCTGTCACGATCCCACCTGCTGTGTCTCCAGCTGGATGCCGTGCTTTGTTCCACTGGATGCTGTGCTTTGTGCAGCTGGACGTTGCATATATAAAATAATTATTTCCTACTGGATTTATCATTTTCTCTCTGAGTTAGCTGTTGAAAGCACCTCTAATCGCTTCCGGAATCACAGAGGACCTTTTCATCTGCCACTTTTTCCCCCCTCTCTCTTGTGCACTTAATGAGGTGGAAAGCGCACTGGAACAGTCTAAAAGGTAATCATTTGTAGTGTTTATGTTGTAATGGCTTGGTAAAACAGTTGCATGTTCATTGCTTCTTATGAGTATCTCTAAAATTATGTTTATGATAGATTTAACATCTTTTTATAATTGTTCAGATGAGCTGCGTTATGATGTGGTGCACTGATGCAATCGCACTCACATGCAGTGTTTTTTAAATGATTACGTGTGATGGAGTTTTTGAACGTTTCAAAATTTTCTTTGCACACTTGCACAAAGCTGTGCAGCGTTTACAACGGTTTACAATGAGTTTAAGATGAGTATGCTCTCCTGCACAGTAGAGTGTGTTCAAGTGCGTGGATCAAAGTTATGCAAGTGTCATGGCACCTTTACTTAGGTAGTGATCTGGAATTCACAAGATCAATCCAAGTGGGGATAATGTCTTGGGAGGAAAGAACGGAAGAGTCATCCACACACTCTCATGAGCGCCACTAACTTAGCTTATGACACGCTAAAAGTGGACACTCTCATTATGGCCGAACAACTGTCCAGTTTCTGGGTATTCTGTGTTAGTACGCACCCGCGGCCAACGTGTTTGATTAATTCCAGCGCAAAAAGTAGTTCCTAGAAAATTGTGATATATTCCTGTGAGATAATGAGTATATCTCATCTACATCAATTCTAAAATTTAGCAGTAATAAAATTATAAACATAACTGAAATTTTAAGATTGGCCATAATAAATATTTAAGAAACTTAAAGTTTATGAGCAACTTCACCTGATATTGCTCAAGCACATTGTAAACATTGACACAATGGAGTTTGATGCAGAAGAGTTCAGAAAGAGGCAGCACGTGGATTAGTGGTTAGCACTGTTGCCTCACAGCGAGAAGGTCGTGGGTTCAATTCCCGTGGCCTTTCTGTGTGGAGTTTGCATGTTCTCCCCGTGTTTGCGTGGGTTTCCTCCGGGTGCTCCGGTTTCCTCCCACATCCAAAGACATGCGGGTTAAGTAGCTTGGACTCTTTAAAATTGTCCGTAGGTGTGTGTGTTGGCTATTTGTGGCCCTGCGACAGACTGGCGTCCTGTCCTGGGTGTACCCCGCCTCACACTCTATGACTGCTGGGATAAACTCCAGCCCCCCGTGACCCTTAATTGGACTAAGCGGTAGAAGATGAATGAATGAATGAGTTCAGAAAGATACGATTGGATTGGTTTGATTGCCATTTACAGTTGGCGATGAAAGACTTGGGTGTTAACTTTGTGTTAAAGTCAGAACAAGAAGCTGCACTGAAAGAGATCTTGCTGGGAGAGACACATTCTGTGTGTTGTTGCTCCAGCGAGAGCGGCATGCTGAGCAGGGTGGTGAAAGTTGTCCAGCAAGCTCAATCTGTGTGCGTGAGCTATCCCACAATTCCAAAATAGCAGAGATGTCGGCCCAATGAGAGCGGCACTCTGAGCAGGGTGAGTCGTCCACAAACACAAGCAAAGGTTCAGAGCATAAGGAATCAGCAAATATGGAAGGGCAGCATGATTCAATAGCCATCACTTTGGAATGAAAGCTCAGATGCTTCTTATCCGACGTAGCAGCGTTTGATTCACTTTGTCAGCCATCAGGATGTTTCTGCTTAAAATGTACACACATGCTGAGAAATGGCAATAATTGCCAGGTAAGACATTTTCCAGAAATGTATCTGCTGATTTGCCGAGCAAGAATGATAATTAGTAATAAAACACATCAGCGACCACTAATTATTACCGCATGTGCTCAAATAGACTTACAATCATGAATACTTTGATGTTGTGTTGCTAACTGGGGTGTAAAATAATATGCAACATATCCTTTAAGCAGAGCAGATACAGATTAGTACAAAGCTCAGAGTTTGCTTGGGAACACCAGGAGCAGTGAGCATATTTTTTCCAAGAAGACCTGTAATTCTGTTAGAAAGTGCATCCAGTGTAAAAGTTGTGCCAAATTCCAATAAGGTAAATGTGAACACAGATACAAGAAAAAAAAATGGTCACGTCATGTCTCAGAAGGGAGGCACAGTATGTAATAGTTAGTACTTGCCTGAGAGACCGCTTGGGAATACCACCATCACTGGGAACAGTAAAGCATGTTTCTCCAAGTAGAACTGTAGTTGTATCTGGAAGGATGTTGGGCATTAAATTATTCCGCATTCCATTGTGGATCAATACCAGATCTATTGTGGCAATTAAAGCCAACTTGATCACTCACCTTTGTTCATGTTCCTTTACCTTTGATCCAGGTTGATAAACCAAAACCTGATTACTGATTACTTTGATCCTGTGAAAGGGAGGATCTAGTTCAATTGGAATCAGGTTCAAAGAGCAGTATTTATGGCTCCTTCACACATAGTGCCATTTTGGTCAATTTAAGCATAAAGTGAGTATGAAGCAGGAATCGTATGCAAAATGTGTAGAATCGTAGCTGCTTCCAATGCCTCATACACCTGTTGCTCCAACTATTTGCGCACAGCAGCGGCTGACAGACAGAGTGTGCGCTGTGTGAGCCCATCAAACCCTCTCGCGGCAGGTGTCGGCCAAATTCCAGGTGATACACATGAACATCTAACACCACTTGTTTGGCACTCAGTCAGCAGACAATCATTGTCGTGCTGGCAGTGAAAAGTGTGGCTTTGGTGTGTGCGCTAAACTGACACGAGGTGTGGCCACCGACAGAAGCTGCTGTGGAGATCTGTCATTCTGGACATCCCAGCTGGACAATGCGTACTGTGTTGGGACGGACATGAACTAACAACTGCCCACTGTGACATGCTTGTGTTTGCTTGCTGTCATCACGTGGACATAAATAAAAACATATATCACTGTGGCGACAGGCTGCAGCCAGTAAGCATGTGCATGCTGCAGCCCATTGACAGTCTACCCCCAGGGTTAAACAGGTCATCAGATCATAACACGCAGCGGGCAATGTGACTGTCACATCATCCACGTGAGCTCTGTTCCACATGACACGGTGTCAGTCCCTCGGCATGCCATCCACAAGACATGCTGGACACGCGCCAGCAGATGTGTACATGATGAGATGAGCGAGCAGCTTGTCATTCATATAATTTCATGACTATCTCTGTGACTGTGGGTCATCTACAGAGGAACAGACGGTTGATATTCGTATTGCCCATTGATAAGAGGGATTCTATATAAAGCAATGTTTTCATACGGTGTGTGGGTTTATTTATTTATTTTTTAATACGTCCATGTCCTTCCTGATATCAGGCATTTTCCTGCACCTTTCACAGGGCAGTGATGGTAGCTCACTGGTAAAGTTTCTGCCTCACAATCAGACTTTTTGGAAAACGTGGGTTCGAATCTCGTGGGTATGTATGTATTTTTTTTTCACAGTAGCTGCACGATGTCGTTACACATGGCACTGCTGCTCGCACTGCATCCCGCGTGCACAAAACTGTTGCAACATTTATTTTATTTATTTTTTTCTTCACAGCAGCTGCACATCATGTAACCACATCTGCAGCTGTGCAATGTGTAACCCCTGCCCTTGGCGCAATGTTTCGTGGTGCGTATACGAGCTGTTCCGACAGGTGTTCCTCTGAGTTGTACATATTCACACTGTGGGATTAAACAGCAAAACACAATTCGCCTTTTGATCAAGACCCACCACAAAATTTATTGGGTACTTGATGCAAATCCAACTTCCTGCCAATACTGACTAAAAACTGTTTGTTGTCTTATGATATCCTGCTGACAAATAGACAGACAGTTTACACCAAAGCTCAGACAAATTACAGCAAAAGCTCAGCCTTATCAACGGAGGTAAAAATTTCACACACCACTTTAAATTCAATCCCCCCAGACACACCACATGCACAGATCTTTCTTATTTGCACATTTGGAACTGTAGGTCTGAGCCTCAGACCATCTACAGGAGTTTAAAAAACAGCTTTCAAAGCTGTTACGTTGAAGCATAGCAGCAGTTTTCACACTGACATCCACACACGTACACTGGAAGACTGAATCACTGTGAACATTAATTATAACTCAAGTCACATCGGGGTCAGGAGCTGTGAACTCAGTGTTCAGTCCAAACAGGAATGGACTACTCTCTGCAAAATTAATCTCAACTTTCTCCCTAATGATGAGTTTTAATGAGGAGGACAGTTTGTCTCAAACTCCATACTTTGTTGAACTAGTTCAGTTAAAAAAATAAGTTCTTCATTTTTTTTTTTTTAGGTCTCACTGCCATTATTAACCAATAAAGCAAGGCAAACTGACTGTATGGTGTGAAAATAAATTATCCCCTTTTTTTTTTCCCTCTCTGGTCACCAGGTCTCTTTTGCTGAGAGAAAAAGGCTGATCTTAGAAAGAAGCGTTGGCTCGTTGTTGTTTGTGATTGCCTTTGAAATTACTGAAGTATCAGTAGCTACCAGTATACTGGAGTCAATGCTAAAAGTTATTGGTTTAGCTTTTAGCTGTAACTTCCACTAAATTTTTTAGGAATTTATCAGTTTAGCTTTATAAAAGTTACATTTTCAGTTAGTGGATTAAAGGTTATCAAAGATAACTTTTTGCTTAGCTGTGCCCACCACTGACAGTGGCCAAGAGGTTAGTGTCCTTGCTTCCAAAGAAGAAGCTTCCTGTTTCAAGTCCACCTATGCCCGTTTTCCATGTGATTTGGAGTTGTGCCAATTCGGGCAACCAGAGTAAAGTGTTTAGCAAATCCATGTGGGATCTGCTGTGGCAACTGCAAGTGACAAAATGGAGGCGTTAAAAGATTTTATTTCGTTAATAAACAAAATAATTTTTTGATACTGTAAAACATCACTTGACAATATCTTTAATCTTTTGTTGAGGAAAAAAAGTCTTACTACATGAACGCAACACCCTAATCTGCTGGTCTTGTGTTGCTTTCACTTGGCCCCTCTTATATCAATACATAAACAATGTAAAATGTGTTTTAGAGGGTCACCAAAAACATTAAGACTTGGCATAGATCTATGTTGCTATGTCAGTGTACATACCTTTACAACTGCCATGGCCTCTGTCTTGTACTTGACTTCCTGTTTTTTTTTTTTCCCAACAAAGCTTTCTCTCATCTGTTTTAGTTTCCTGTTTTTGTTTGTTTGTTTGTGGGTTTGTTTTGCTTGTTTTTAAACACAAAGTAATAAACCACTTATTTCTATTGGTTGCCTGCATTTTGGATTCTGTGTAACACAAATCATAATTAACACATTCTATGGTAGTGCTACTGTATGGTTTCCATCACAACATAGACCCACTGGCCTTATTTTAATGTTTAAAGAGCATCATCAAATTTAATCAAGACCCTCAAAGAACACCCCACCTTCCTAATGCAAGTCTTGATTTTTGTACCCATGATAACTTGAACAAAATTTAATTGATTGTCACCAAATTTGAAGTCGACATCCCAAGTTAATGTATCTTGGAGCAGTTTGAATTTGAACGTGATTGGCTCCACCAAGACCATAAGGACCCCACACTTTTCTGAGAGTACTGAGTAGTGTATTTTATTGACAGCAGCCATTGGATTTGGTTCATGAGGCCTCATGCGCCCATCACGAGTGCTTGAGTCAGCAACATGGTTGTTTTTATTAGGCTTCAGTAAATAACTGCTATCTACTTAATTCAGTTGAATACCACAATACAAATTACCAACTGAAGATGCTTATCCCACAAATGAGCAGTCATGTTTTCCAACAGACCCTCAGTGTCTTGTTAGGAGACAATGAAGTATAAGTTCAGAGGTCTTTTGTTGGTGATAGGTGTTCATTTGTGAAGTTGTCATTGCTGTTCTGCTCTCTTTCTGCCTGATGGCTTCAATATGAAGATCAGAGGCCATTTGTGCCGCTTTATAGACTCCTGCAATATTTGTGTTAACAGGCTGTTAAACTGTCAGCAGTTATATGAAGTATTATGCCATATAAAGTGGCTTAGCTGCTTCATATTCCTGTGTTACGAGATCTGCTGACAGTTAGGTGTGAATTTTACCAAAATAATGCAACAGCCGTATGACTGGATTCCTGTTATATATCAACAATGTTGAAAGTGGATACTTGACGGACAGAATGAAAACTACTTGTTCATAGATAGGAAGGCTTGATCAGTGGTTGCTGTCAAATGTGTTTGTTGGACATGTATGTGTCTGAAAGAGAATATTTTTGGGAAGACCAGGAGCTGTGTGTGTAGACATGGAGTTACGTCAGGAAGGGCATTCAGCACAAACCTATGTTAAATCCCACTGCAGATCTGTACTTGATGAACCCTGACCAACCGAGACAACTGAAGGTCAAACAACAACTTTGTTTTTCGGATGTTCACTTGTGAGTACAATCACGTACTTCCAGTTATACAGTTATACAATTCTGATCTAATCTTGTATTTCAGCTACAGCCATGATAGAAGTGTATTCTTGTAAACCAGTATAACCAGTATAACCAAGCGGTAAGTACGCTTGTTTCAACAGCAGGATTGAACTAGAGTTCAAGAGCACCCGTGCCCATTCTCCATGTGATATGGAGTTGCATCCGGCACAAAACCTGTGCCAGTTAAACATGCATATTGAAACTGGATCTGCTGTGGTGACCATGAGTGAAAAAGGCAGAAGCCAAAATAAATTACATTGCTTTCTTATTAACTTCAAAATGAATCATTCAAAACACAAGTTGAACAGATGTGAAATATAAATGATAGTTTATAAATGTACTGTGCACTGTTGATTTATTCATTTCATTTTGTGATACTTATCCGAGTCAGAATCACAATGGTAGCAGAACACACAGCTTATCCCACATTTCCCTGTCCTCAGCCAAATCCTCTGACTCTTCCTAAGGGATCCTGAGGCATTCCCAAGCCAGCTTCCCCAAGCATCCTCCCATTTGGACATGCATTGAAGATCTAGCGAGGGACACCTCATTTTATGAGTCCAGACATAATGTCCAAGACTTCCATACAACACTGTATGGGTGTGTCAGCCATGACAGCCGAACAACATCAAGAGACCTCAGTGTCACAAGGCCAATCTTGTCTCCTCCCGGCCACTGAGTTTTTGACTACTTCAGTGATTTCCATGAAGGAGACGGCAGCAGATCTGCACGTCTTTCATCCCTGCCCCCTTGATGGAGGGCATCTCCCTAGGCTTGAGGAGATCCTCAAAGTGCTCCAACTACTGCCTGACGATACCCCAGTATAGGTAAGCAGATCTCCGCTCCTCCTGAAAATTGCCTGGGTGAAGACCTGTCTCACGTTCCTGAGTCTTTCAGCCAAACCGCTTTGAGGCAGAACAAAAGTCATTCTCCATGGCCTCTCCAAATCCCCCTCATGTCTTTTTTCTGTGGAGTCCTTCTGGCCTGCCAGTACCCATCCACTGTTTCTGGACAAGAAACCAAAAAAAATCAAATGATTTTATTGTCTTATTTGTCATATTTTAGCCTCTGTAGTACATTTTCAAGTGTGAATTATTTCATGGCATCTGAATAAATGGGCAATGCAGTTCATTGTAGTGGGGAAAAACGTACATACCTATAACAGTTCAACACCATTAAGGGTGTCAAGTCCAACCCATCCACTGTCCTATATGGTGTCTCTCAAGGGTCCGTCATCAGTCCTCTCCTGTATCTGTATGTGCCTTCTTGGTCAAGTTATTCATTCTCATAACCTCTGTTGTCATTTCTATACTGATGACACTCAGATGTACATCCTTATGCAGCTGTCACACCTTGACGATTATCCAGCGTCTGCCGACAGCTCCATTTCAACCCAGTGGTTCTGGTCAGTACTACACCATGTGGTGCTTGTCAGAAACAGAGCAATAAAACATTATTTTATTTGTTTAATTTTCATTTTTTATCTTGGTGGACCATTTTCATTGTGTACTCTTTAAACTTGTGACTCTTTAAACTTTTAAAGTGCCAACTGCTTCCTGATCATCCGCTGGTGAGGTCATCACAGACCTGAATAATGACACGCTGGGATGATTTAAGCGGCAGTCAACTGCGATCAGGTGTGATCTGAAAGAAGTGCTGTGTGATCTGTTGTTGTGATCTGTCGGGGTGATGATCACCGACAGCCACGGCATTTTAAATGTTCAAACAGCACATTAATCAGGCATGATCACCCTGATCGATCGATCAGGTCATCTGATGATCACACCACAGCGGCGGTGTTTTAAAAGTTTAAATCATCACAGCGCTTCTGTGAGTTCAGAGCGCAGCACGGCATGAGAAACGCACCTGCAGCAGAAAAAACACAGAGGGACTTGCTTTAAAATGCTACATTACCAGCCATGAATTAAATGATTTTCCAAGGTCATTTTCAAAAAATAGGAGCTTCATGTGGATTCATGTCCATCTGTGATGGTGAATTGGACTGAAATGAACAGGTCAGATACTTTGTGTGTGAATGAAACAGTCATTCTGCATATGGAATGCAGCTTTCAGCCAATCAGTGACCAGCATTAATGGACGAATGAGTAAATTGCAAGAAACCTCTGCCACCAATCACATAACTTGCCTACAACTGATGTCCAACATGTGCGGGACATGTGAGTGACACGCTGATACTTGTTGAAAGCGCTTTGTGCAATGACTAACATCTAAAGAAGAATCGATTAAGTGAGCTTAGTTGACGAAACAAGATTAGACTGCTTGTAAAACCAGGCCCAAGAGTTTCCCTTTCATCAGTGACAAAACCGATAGAATCTGCTGTGAAATCATTTGGAAAAATGATGCTCACATAAATGTTTTGGTACAAAATACAGACATGTCTTTGGTATCGCTTTTTATGTTTGGATTAACTGTCTTTCCGTTACTCAGTGTTATCAAGATTTTACTTAGCCAGAATTTTGTACTTATTTTTTGTGATTACATATGTTGCTGTTGATATTGTTCTACTGTGGAAAATCGCTGAGACCTAAACACCTGATTATTCCTTCAACAAAAGTGGAGTGCTATTATTAATTTTAATATGTATAAGTACATGAAAAAGCGAAGGTCTTCAGCATCTCACCATGTCATTTAGATCCTTCAGACTTTTTCAGTGAATGCTTCTGGGGAGCATTAGCATGGCTAAAAACCTTCAGCTCCTGGGGGGCTTTTTGGTATTTCAAATGGCATAAACAAATTAAAATGTGTGAAATACCAAGTTTCTGTCTCAACTTGCCAAATTCCGGTGGGATCCCATGACATCTTGTCTATTGTCATTCCAGGAAATGTTCAACATTTGACATTTCCTGTTTCACTGTGCACTCAAAATTTGGCACTTCCTGTTTGGGACACATTGTACCATGAGTGAGCTTCGCACTGCTGCACGTCACTTCGCTTGTATTATGTTTTCAGCCCAGTTGTTTGTTTTTTCTTTTTTTGCCAAAAAGATAACATATTCAATGTAATTTGGTGAGATGATATGGCTTGGATTAAGTTAGCATTGACACTATTTTCATGTACAGTGAGGAAAATAAGTATTTGAACACCCTGCGATTTTGCGAGTTCTCCCACTTAGAAATCATGGAGGGGTCTGAAATTTTCATCTTTGGTGCATGTCCACTGTGAGAGACATAATCTAAAAAAAAAAAAAAACAATCCGGAAATCACAATGTATGATTTTTTAAATGATTTATTTGTGTGTTACTGCTGCAAATAAGTATTTCAACACCTGTGAAAATCAATGTTAATATTTGGTTCAGTAGCCTTTGTTTGCAATTACAGAGGTCAAATATTTCCTGTAGTTTTTCACCAGGTTTGTACACACTGCAGCAGTGATTTTGGTCCACTCCTCCATACAGATCTTCTCCAAATCGTTCAGGTTTGGAGTTTCAGCTCCCTCCAAAGATTTTCTATTGAGTTCAGGTCTGGAGACTGGCCAGGCCACTCCAGAACCTTGAAATGTTTCTTACGGAGCCCCTCCTTAGTTGCCCTGGCTGTGTGTTTGGGGTCATTGTCATGCTGGAAGACCCAGCCATGACCCATCTTCAATGCTCTTACTGAGGGAAGGAGGTTGTTTGCCAAATGTAGACAGCTCTTTGGTCTTGGCTATGGTGGACAGGTTGGAGTATGATTGATTGAGTGTATGCACAGGTGTCTTTTATACAGGTAACAAGTTCATACAGGTACAGTTAATACAGGTAAAGCGTGCCAAATAAGAGGGCTTCTTAAAGAAAAATTAACAGGTCTGTATGAGCCAGAATTCTTGCTGGTTGGTAGGGGATCAAATACTTATTTGCAGCAGTAACATACAAATAAATCATTAAAAAAAAAATAAAATCATACATTGTGATTTCTGGATTTTTTTTTTTCTTTTTAGATTATGTCTCTCACAGTGGACATGCACCTAAGATGAAAATTTCAGACCCCTCCATGATTTCTAAGTGGGAGAACTTGCAAAATCGCAGGGTGTTCAAATACTTATTTTCCTCACTGTAATTACCGATCCAGGAACACATTTTGTTATTTTCATAATATATGTAGAACTGTTACCTCAGAGGGATAAGGAGTTGGGCTGCGAATATGTAGACCTGGGTTTGAGTCCCAGACATGCTACCTTGCTTGGTCCTTTGAAATTGGATTTATCTATACAGTCCCAGTCTACATGGCTGTAAATGGGTACCAGCCTTGGTGGGGAAGCAACCTGCATTTGACTGGCATCCCACACAGATGGAATTGTAGACTCTTATCCGCTTCATTCTATGGAATCTGGGAATAAGCACTGGCATCAATGGGCTTCAGGACCTGTATAGAACTTATTTTATAATGTATAATATTGATTTTGGTGTCCTCTACCTTCACAGGATGTAAGTATATTAAGAAATAAAATGATGTTAACCACATAAAACAAAACATGAAATATTGCGAGTTCATTCAATCTGAAATTAAACAGAAGTCAAACATAAGAATCACAGTATTTAATGTGTTGTTTTTTTTTTTTTTTATCTGCATTTTTCCATCCTGTCCAAACTTGGCAACAAATTGTTGTGTATGGCTATTGTAAGAAATCTTTTTTTTTTTTGAAAGAACATGCAGGTGTCTGCACAAACAGGCTGAGTGCAGTGAGTAGAACAAGCTGGTTGCTGTAAAAGCAGCATGAGTGCAATAATGGCACAGTTGTGTGTGTGAGTATGCCATTATTGTTGTACTAACCTATTGTTGCTGTCATACCTCAAGCAGCTAACACAATACTGAGGCAATCTAAGGTGTCATATTATAAATTGCCAGGTGGTTTGGACCATGCTAGGTGTCCAGAGACAGAATTTAGTTTCATAATATACCAATTTAGTTTCATAATATATAGTATGTATGTCCATGTCTGGGAGTGGGGTGTTAATGTCTGTCTTACAAAAAGAAAACCAACAACCAATAATACTACCTCAACAACCTATAATACTACCTTTTCATTCTATTCCTTACCAGCTTGAACATGATCCGTTATTTACCCTAATCTTTATGCTGTTGTTGTTGTTTGTTTGTTTTTGTTGTTGTTTTTTGTTTGTTTGTTTTTTACTGCACTGACACCAGGCGTCTGGTAGAGGACCCAAGCTTGAGGAACACACAAAACAGATTTTATATCTGTACACAGATATACATATCTGTTTAAATAAAATGAAAAATGATTGTCAACTCTCTCCAAAGGTTCTCTACCATCCCCTAGGGATACAGGCTATTGGGTTCAAACATTCCCTCAATACACCATCATGTCCCACAGGGTGGCCAGAGGGTATTTCGATCTCAATGCTCATCTTCCTTCCTCCTGTGGGAAGAGAGGGCTCTTTCTCCCATGTGTTGGGCTTTGGGTTAGTACAAGACTGCTGTTTATTATAGACAGCACTAGAAAACAGGATGTAACTGTTGATATATTACAATTTAGGCCATTATAGCTGTGGACAGGTCCTGCACCCAGATTGCACCCTGGTATGCTGTAATACTTGTTGAAATCTCAAGATTGTGTTCACAACAATTAAAAATAACTATTTGGCTGTGTGCTACCAGGAGCTACAAGGCTACAGGCCGGTTGCAAGAGAAGCCTTGTAGACACTATGTCCATGCTATAAGCTGAGGTGAGTCTCGATGATGAGGCTGTACAATCACTTACAGTGAAGTGATTTATCTGAAGTTCCACTGAAACTACAGAAACACGTTGATGTGCACTATTTATTGTCTAGTTAGCAAACGGGTCACCACTTGTGTGTGTGTCTATATATATATATATATATATATATATATATATATATATATATATATATATATATATATATATATATATATATATATATATATATATATAGACAGCCTGCCAAATAGATGTTGCCATCTTCAGAAATGATGATTCACAACTCAGAGATTCACTGACACACTGGCTTGACATGCAACACTGGAAAGTGGAATCATCTTCTAGCAGTTTCTGGCAAAAAAGTTGGCAGTGGTAATATCTGAACAATATTTCAGGGAGTTTTTTAAAGTGGAAATCTAATCATAATCACCACTGATTGGATTTGTCCTCCTCACCATTAGCTTCCTACAGTAGAATGCCATGCTTGTCTGCTTTATGAGTGAACCCAACTAATTCTGCCTTTTTATAGATCTAGTAGTTGTAGTAATTTGATGCATTTGCACAATGCACCTCAAACCTAATCATGATGATTGTGCAGGGGTTTTTTTTTATGTTTGAATTGTTTCCATTTGCTAGTTTTTGCTTATTTGGAAATGTTGGGCTACCACATGCAGTACTAGTCAAAAGGTAGCGTACTATGTCATGAGTTGCTAGAGATACATGGGTTACATTTCTATAGCACCATCTGATAAGAATTGGAAGCAAAGACCTTTTCTCAAACCCATTGCTTTAACTTCAAGACCCCCCACCACACACACACACACACACACACACACACACACACACACACACACACACACACACACACACACACACACACACACTCATTTGTACCTAAGAAAGGCTGTAAATAATTGACATGAATAATACCTCCTTTTTGTCTTTGGTTCATTGTAAGGAAATTAACTTTTTCAGTACTTTTGATTTTTAGGTATGTGTGTTGCTATGACTTCATTTTACAGGTAAGCTGTTGAATGAATGAATGAATGAATGAATGAGTTTATTCAACATTCAGCATACACACAAACATACCGCCAAGTGGTTAATGCGCTTGATTTCAGTTCAGAAGGTTCCGGGTTCAAATCCCACCCCTGCCACAGTTCTCCATGTAATGTGGAGTTCCATCAGGAAGGGCATCCGGCATAAAACTTGTGCCAATTCAACATGCAGAGCCACCGTGGATTTGCTGTGGCCACCTGAGTGCAAACAAGGGAGCAGCCGAAGGGACTTACTTACTTACAAACATACCCAACAAAAGAATCTCTTACTAACAAAACAAATAAAAACAATAAAAGAAAATACAGCAAAAACTCAAACAATTTTCCAGTTGTTATTTCTGATAACCTCAGAGCAGACTAATCCTTGGGCAACCCCTATGATCTTGGACCCCTGTTTGAAAACCAAGGCACTAGACCTTCACCTCCCACCATAATGCTGAATGAAAATGTGGTGTTGGTTGTCATGTCAAGTTCTGCTTCATTATGAATCAGAATCGCTAGAGGAACTGAACTTTTCAAGGTTTTGTGGATTTTTTTTTTTTCTTTTTAAGACTGACTTCGAAGAATTTTTAGCCTTCACATCTACCTGCTTGCCTTGCAGAGACACTTGAAAGCACTTCAGTTAAAGCACGTTTAGCATATCCGTGGTTGGCCCAGTGGAGGGAAGGCTATGGTAATGTTCATATTAATCATTTAAAAATGCTTCCAGGGGTTCCCCGTACTAGCTGCTAGCACAGTGAAGGTTCAATGATTTTTTTTTCTTAATGTAATTTAGCTTCCAATGAATCAAAGGCTGCTTTAAATTGACCCAGCAAATTGCATATGTTGTCACTGTTGAAATGTTTCTGAACAGGTAAAGATAAAACAAATTGTGTTCCATACAGGTACATGGGAATCAAAATAATTTAGTTGTCTGCAGCAAGATACAGTGCATCTGGAAAGTATTCACCGTGCTTCACTTTCTCTGCATTTTGTTATGTTACAACCTTATTCCAAAGTGGAGGGAATTAATGGTTTCCCTCAAAGTTCTACTCACAACACCCCATAATGAAAACATGAAAAAGTGTTTTTTGTTGTTGTTGTTTTTTTTTTTTGAAAATTTATTAAAAATAATAATAAAAAAACCCCCTAAGAAATCACATGTACGTACATAAGTATTCACACCCTTTGCTCAATACTTTTTTGATGCACCTTTGGCAGGAGTTACAGACTCATGTTTTCTTGAATATGATGCCACAAGCTTAGTGCACCTATCTTTGGACAGTTTTGCCCATTTCTCTTTGCATCACCTCTCAATCTCCATCAGGTTGGATGGGGAGCATCAGTGCACAGGAGGGCTGGGCTCTGGCTGGGTCACTCAAGCACATTCACAGAGTTGTCCTGAAGCCACTTCTTTGCTATCTTGGCCTTTTGCTTATGGTCATTGTCCTGCTAAAAGATGTACCATCGCCCCAGTCTGAGGTCAGGAGAACTCTAGAGCAGGTTTTCATCCAGGATGTCTCTGTACATTGCTGCATTAATTTTTCACTCAAACTTAACTAGTCCCCCAGTTCCTGCCGCTGAAAAACATCCCCACAGCATGATGCTGCCACCACCATGCTTCACTGTAGAGATGGTGCCTGGTTTCCTCCAAACATATATTTGATGATAAATTGAGTTTCTCTGCCCATATTAGCTCTTCAAAGACTGAGCCTTTTGTGGTTACTGCTTTTGAGCCAAATCATGATTCCACTCACCTGCTTGAAATAACACTTATTTAAATTTGTTTACTGCATTACTAGCTATAAATGTGTTGAAATGCAGGAATGGATGTATATTAACAAATGATTCTGCAAAACATGAAATATCTTGGGTTAATACTATCTGTAATGAAACAGATGTCAAAGTAAATGTATGGGCCCCTTCACACATAACACAAATGAAGCCGAATAGCACACAAAGGAGGATTCAAATGGCACTTGTGAGAAATCGGAGCTGCACTCAAATGCCTTGTGTAGCATTCGTTCGCCACATCCATTTGGGCACAGCACATGCACTCTACATTCGTATGTCGCTCGCGCCGGAAACTCATTCAAATGGCGGTCAAGATACGCAGGTCAGACATATCGTGCCATGTTCGAGGAGCTGCACAAAATCATTGGCCATATCGAACCGAATGACGCAATCGAGGCTGCCTTCACACCAGTGGCCAAATGACAGGCTCACATGAGACTCCTCGACAGACACGAGACAGCCCCGAGGGTCTTGTGAGACTTCCCCCGAGAGACATGACACACCCCTGAGGGTCCTGTGAGACGTGCCCCAAGGGACACAATCCTATACCCATCAGATGATCCTAACATTGCCAATAGTAGAGCTTTAGTAAGTACTACTAATGTAGTTCCACCTCTTATATTGTATTGTATATTGTAAGAATGAGGCATAATCCTCAGTCACAAAGGGAGACCATGCCTGTTGTGTGTAAAATTAATCCAATCTGCAAAAAGCATATGGTTTAGCTGGGTGTATAACATTTATTTTACTGTCGCATTGGCTACCTTTGATGAGACAATCACCATGGAGACAAGATATAGCCCTGAGGTTTAAACAGTCCTGCTCTTCCAGTCTGTTTTAGTATTTTATCTGTTGCATGTCTTTACTTACTCTTGCCTTGTAAATGGCCCCCATGGTCAGTTGTTCCTTCCAATCGGTTGGCATCACATTTACCTTCTAATGCATTCATTGAGAGAGAGGATTTGATTAGGGCCCCACGGATTGCTTTGTAATTAGACGGTGATGAGGGGTTGATGTCACTGTATTGAGCACCTCCCCTCTTCTTGACTCTGTGTTTGCATGTACGCTAAGAGAGATTTAAATTGCTTCTTCTGGTCATTGTTTCCTTGATATGCCATTCCGACATATACTGCAATACAGAGAGGGGTCTTTGGAGAGACTCAGTCTCCATGGGTCTTGCCTGATGACTGAAAGAGTATTTATGACTTTTTTCCCTCCTGACATTGAACTTGTTTTAGTACAGTAAAACTTCACAAAGATGAGAACATCACTTTGTGAATGTGCAGGCCTTTTTTTTTAATCTGCACAGTCTTCAGAAGTGGAGCACGGGTGAAAGTCCTCAGCGCAGAGTGTGCAGCATGTGGTTGTCACCTTTCTCATTTATCTGTAAATTAATGGTTTTCAGCCACTTCCATAGCTGTGTGCTGCTGTGGAATCCCAATAAGATCTGAAACTGCACAGCTCCATTTTAAAAAATCACCCAACCACTGTCACGGAGGACAGGGTGCAAAGTATGGCAAGAACCCAATCCATCATTTTGTCCAGAATGCACTGAGCATGAATCTGCCCGGCTTGGAGCTACAGTGTCATTTTACTATTTCTTAATGTAATGGGTATGACCTTAACTCGATCACATAGGTGGACAGTAGGATGGATGGAGAGATGAATGCACTCCAACTAATTAGAAAGGGCAATACTTCATGATAACAGCTGCAGTTTCTGTTCAAACACTTAGCAACATGTTCCTCCAGATTGTTCTCATTCCCAAAATTTTGAATACTGGTGTTTCATCAGAGACACATGGAATACAAATTTATACAGTACCGAATCACTAAACAAGTATCCCCAATTCGTTACACACAAATTTCGGCTGAAATATTACCCAGCTTGTGTTCCAGGAAAGCATTATCCAACATATCATTTTATTTTTTTTTTACATTGAAAATGTACATATTTTTTTCAAACCTTCCAGAATGAAGTTAGACTCAATTTATTTTAGTATGGAATTCAGTATATGGTATATAAGCAGGAATAATTAGTACACAATTTTTACTTGAACATTCTAAATTTGTAATTTGTACTATATGTATCTTTTGTAAATATTTTTGAATCAGTGTGACTTAAACTGTTTTAATTGTCTGTCTTTATACAATTGTATTTATGCATAACTTTGTATGTATGATCAAAAGTGCTACAAAAAGAGTGGTGGTACTGTTGTAGTCATTGGTCATGGTGTTGGTGTTGTAATTGTTATTATTGGTAGTAGTATTACTCCATCAATGTAGATTCTTAAAATTTTCATTGGAAGTAATGTGTCAAAGGGGATTAAAAAATACAGAAGACAATTTTATTATTTTGTTGAAAGTACATGGACAGTCATCAAAATTTGGCTTTGGATAACTGGTTGAAATAGCCGACTATCACTAGAAAGTGCTTGTCTGTATACCTGCATGAACATTGGTCTCAAGATTGCCAGATTGGAATTGTCATCGAAATAAACCCAAACCTTTAAGAACCATACCAGTAATTTTGCATGTTTGTCAAAAAAACATTCAGTATTTTCTTCTAGTCAAATGGGTAATTCAGATTATCCAGCACAACTGTCAAAAACAGAGATAAAATACCCTTGAAAATATATTGTAGCAATCGCTCGGCCGGTCGCTAAGACTGTAAATTGTTGTTCTGCAATGCATTATGGACGTTCAGGTGTTTGGGGCTGTAAGTCTTGTTATTGTTGTTCCTGTTGGTTTAGTAGTGTTGTCGATTTGTTGTGTTTTGTAGTTCAGTTGGTTTAATTCAGTTTGGTTGGGTGTCATGTTGTCGTTGCCATAAGTGTGATGTGTAGTGTGTTTGATGATCTCTGCCATTGTCTCTGTGTTGTGTGTAAAAAATAAAAGGACCTGCTTGCGGCAGAGTGCAGAAAAGACTTAGGAATTTTTGCAGTGCCAACATTGTCAGTTTTGTGCTGTCATCTGGCAAGGTTGTTTTCTGTGCACATCTTAAAGCATGGTTTACACATAGACGATTTTGTCGGCGGGTAGTACGTAGACCGAAGTTCGCGGTAGTTCTGGCTGTTTTCGCGGTGGGAAAGGGGGGGGGAGAATTTCACCGGCATTTGACCGCTGTAATAGCCGTAAATATGTGAATAAAATGCCGCTAAATCCGTCGAATGAAGCGGCGTTTTGACGCCGTAGCATCCAGCACACGTCAGGCAATACCCAGTTAATACCCAGTTCTATCCTTTACAATTGCAGGTTAAGACGCGCGTGAGAACGGCAGTGTTCTGCTGCCGCCGATAACGCCCTGTGTACCGCTGGATTTATCCAGGAAAATCCTGCGTTACTCCAGGAACTTTTGCATATAGGCACTGCCCCCAGAGTATAATAGGCTGAAGCAGCAGGAATACATGCCTCTGTCACTGCAGGGGGAGGGAGATACTCAGCCTTTTCTTCTCTTTCCTTTCCCCCTCCTCAACGTGTTGCTCCGTCTCCACCTCCCCTCTGCTTCTGAACCAGATCTCTTGGTAAGGTCCTTGCCGCTGCTGATTTTCTTAGGAGGCACACTGGAGCTTCTCTGCAAAAATATCTGGAGCTGGCCACGAGTGAGAGGCCTACATGCAGCGCGCTAGTGTTTTTATATTGACCGCCGCCTATCGGCCATTTGGAACGCCGAGGTGGCGTTTAGAACGGCGTACGATCCGCTAGCGCCGCCGTTTTGTCTGCCTCTGTCGCCGGTTAAAACGCCCTTGAGGACGCCGATGTGGGCTCTATCGCCATTTTACATGCCGTTGGTTAGGGATACAACACCGGCCGCCAATTACGCTGGTGTAAACTGCGGCACTACAGGAAGGGGCAGGATGAAACGGCGATTAAAAAGTATCAAACGCCGTTGTTCGCGTTGTCTCCGTCATCATGCGAATTCTCTGGGAGCGCTCCCGGAATTATTCGACATTTTGAATTATTTTTTCGACGATTCCCAGTAAAGCCAGAACTAAGCCACGCCCCCTAGTGCTGGCGTTAACAACGGCGTGTGATCCTTAAGACGGCCAAAAACTCTTCCGGGACGCTTCCAGGAGCTCTTACCCTCTATGTGTAAACGGGGCTTAAGCCCTTGATAGTGCATATCTGCTGCTTGTAAACAGCCAGGCCTCCACCCAGAGCGGTGCATCAACACTAGAAAAAAAAAAACATATTTAGTACCTCGATGCAAAAGCCTTCCCATTCACACTCCAGACCACCACAGAACAAATGCCCTGATTGTGTACACCGCCCTTCTCCTTGTTTAAAGTAGGTTTTAAACACCAAAATAACAAAACACACGTTTTACTTTCAGGCGCATTGTATTCATGGTGGAAACTTGAACACAGATCAAAATAAACAGCTGTGGGTTTTTTTATGTTATTTTTTTTTTTACTCCATGTGGTGTAATTAATTTCCTTTTGTGCTGAAGTTCCACAGAATGATTCAAAGCAGCTGGATGTCAAACATCCATCCATTGCCAAATTTGACAAAACTGTTTCTATACACAAAATCCACCCATTCATTCCATTCAACACAAGACTATATATATATAATAAGCTGACAATATGTGCATCACTTTTGTACTTAAGTGCAAACTTCACTACAGTATTAGAAATAACATCTTTTTTTTTCCCTGAAGTCATTTGTCAACTTTGATATGAATATGACAAATGCTTCTACAGCATCAGTAATGATGGTTTACAGTCACTAGCAACTGGTGAAAACTGGTGCTGTGGTGCAACTGGAGGATTCTCCCTTGATTGAATGAAAACAAGCTTCTGTTGTTCTTGGAGACAACTCTGGGTCTAATTTGTGTTTGCATACTTCCATAGAGTCAAGTAAGGTCAGGTCTGGGAGCATGGGCTGGTGTCATGGATCACTGTATCTTCCACACTACGGAATCACCTTGGGATACCGCCTCTAGAAAGAAGCCATCAGTCTGCCACAGTCAGGTGACATGTGGGCATCCCCATGGTCTTTTCTTATTGCTGGTGTCCTCAGCTTTGAGGAACCTGCTTGCTGGATCATATCTAGAGAAATGTGCCACATACTCAAAAAGTTGGAACTGATGTTCCCTCACAATGGAAGTGGTACTCCTCTGCTGAGTCTTTCTAGGTAAAGTAATTCCAGCAGTGCCTAACGATCCTCTGAAGAGACCTAGTACCAAGGACAACCAGTCATCACTGTGAGTCACTAGTTAGGTTTCAACACCATACATAAATATGCTGAGTCAATTTGCAGTAATAGTTGAACATTGTTAATTGATCAGAGTGACACACTGCAGTCGATATTGATATGTTTATTTTATGTTTTTAGAAGATCATAAGACATGGAATTATAGAACAACACAGAAAACTTTAAAGCATGCTAGATCAGATCTGTGAGCATGTGCTGGTGCTGCAGGGCATTGCATACACCACATTACAGGACCACCCTGGGTCCTGGTTGGTAATCACCTAGGCAGGCAACTCGTCCATCAACACCTCCACAAATGGAACCATCAATCTGCTACAGCTATGTGATGCATCGGTATCCCCATGGCTCGCATCTTCAGAACTGAGGCACTTGTGTGCAAGACCATTGTCAGGGAAGTGCGCTAGGTCATAGGTGACGTTATCTCACAATGCAGATTGTGCACCGCGTCTGTCTTTCCCAAGGTAACTGTTCATTTGACACAAATTCACCCCAAGGATACTCTGTGGTGATCTAGTACCAAAAAATACAGTCATTGCCTTAGATCACTTGTCAGCATCCCTGCCTGACAACAATACTGGAAGACAGGACACACCACGACCCCAAAAGACTTGGTCCTTCATTCTCCTTCAACAGATTAGACTAATTTTAACTCTAAACTGACTGCTGTGTGAGCATTAGACCTGGTTACCTGTCCAAAGTGTACTCTGCATTGTACCCAATGTGTGCTGGAGGACAGTTTCCAACCCCACCATGAGCATCAACAGGACAGTTTAAAAAAATGTGTTTGTTTTTTCGCTTAGTGTGAGGCAGTTCATTGTATTAAATAGGGTCCTTCCGTGAATAGCTCAGGAAGAATGTCTGTGTTTAACAGAAGTCAGAAATACAGGTGATATTATTAAAAAAGAAAAGAAAAACCTTTTCATTCAAATACCCTCATTTTGCATGTCAAGAATCACATTTTACTCTACATTTTATGCAGAAAATCACAGCAGGAAAATGGATTAAACACCAGCTTTAGGAGGTGTAATTGTTATAAAGCATGCATAATTAGACTCTGCCTTTACAGGTGCCAAGCCACATTTAAGGTCAAACAGCAATTGCTCTACCATTTTATCAGAAAGCACATTTGCACATTATTAATTTTCCTTGAGTAGTATGGTATGACAATTGCTTTAATGCAATGTCAAAACAATTATTAAAATACTTATGGTGCTATTCATGGAATGATTATATGGTATGGTGTGTTCAAGCACACTCTGCTTATGTGACACAGAAATGTGTATTCATGCTCGGATACACCATTTTCACTCAACAAAAACAAAACAGAATTTAAATGAAAGCAACTTACTTGTATAAAACAATACTAAACTTTAATAACTGACAACATTTTTGTACTGATTTTAATTCCTCTTTGGAGGTGGGCTCCACGACTGAGTGTGACACCGGTTGGTCAGTGCAGAAAAGTGTGTGTGTGTCGGGGGGGGGGGGGGGGGGGTCTCTAATAGGAGATGTAGGCAATTGGTGGATAAATGTGGAGGAGCAGGTGTTACTGGAATGAGATGTGCAACTGTTACACCTCAGGGAGCTGTGGTGGATATTCCTGTAAATAATCATTTGTGTCCAAATATTCGTATCGTATCGTACACTTAACGATACCCGAAACAAACCGGTTCTCGATACCCATCCCTATTGTGCACCCACTCTGTGGAATAGTCTTCCTGCGACCATGAGGCAGTCGGAGTCCATGGACATTTTTAAGTCAAGACTGAAAACATATTTTTATTCTCTTTTTTATGAATAGATTTTATTTTTTATCTGTTTTATTCTTTTATTTCTGTTTTTAATTATGTATTTGAATGTTTTATTCATTTTTAATTATTTATTTAAATTTTATGCTGAGTTGTTTTATGTAAGGCGCCTTGAGACGGCTTTTGATGTGATTTGGCACATTATAAGCTAATTAAATTGAAATTGAATTGAAATTGCAAACCCATTCATTACAAGAAAACCTCTCAATACCCTTCTATCGAAATACCACTGCACCAGGTCCCACCACACCCAACTCTCAATTGTAATGATGGATGACTGGTGTAATTCACATTACTCCCAAAACACACCAATGATTAATTAAGCGACCAAATACAATCCTGCTTTTTGCACAATAGATTAGGACAGGTCCCAAATGCATTTTCATTGATAACACTCACGCTTGTGTTTGTGTTGCATCGAATTTCTCCATGATGCTGAGATATCACAGGTCTACCACAGACCTCTAACACACACCTAACACAAAGTGGATGCATATTGCAGTGCACTTGTCATTGCTCGTGTTCACCCAACACAACTGTCATTTTTACATCCAGCTGCTCAGTATGGCCAGATGTAGAGCTTGGATATTTGTTTCTTCGGTCACAAAAATAAATAAATAAATAAAATAATTTGCAACTTAGACCACCAATAATCAAGTCAAAACTTTGGCGTTGTGTATTTCTTGATTGAAAAAGTACATAAACAGGTTCACAACAGACATACAGCCTCCTAACCCTCACCAGTTGCTTGAAATGGCTGTTTTGGGATGATGGTGCCACCGAAGGGGAAAAAAAAATGGAGTGGGAGGAGGAGGGGGAAAAGCACAAATTTTATGTAATTGTTTCTCTCACTCCTGCTTGCTAACTCCCCACCACGTATGAGCAACAAAAACATACTTTTACAGGTAACTTAATATGCAGCCATATTCACAGTATAATAGTTTGTGCATAATAGTTTGAGATACAAATTTCTTGTCACGATGGGTTGTTTTTCAGGTAATACTAGGGCACTGCAGTCTCATTTAAACCCTGCATGATATCACAAGATCTGAGCACTTATGGGGACCTCCGCTGCCATTGTGCAATATATACACAGCATCACTTCAAGTGGTGTACTGTTTTGTTTTCGGCTGCAATCACTGAAGCAGTCATGAAAAGTGTTTGTTTTTGGTTCCCAGTGGAGAAGAAAAGATGAAGCGAGTGGGAGGCGTTGTGTCGGTAAGTGTTAGCCTACACGGCTAACCAGAGTAGCTACGTTCTCTCACCTGCAAAACTGCCTCAACATGTTTGTACTCCAGGACATAAACAAACAGCAACACATGAAAATTCAGTAAGGTATATCTTCTATTATACATTCCAATTCTAAGGTAGAACTCTACTAGTGTATACTAAAGTATATCTAAATATCTAAAAACAAAAGAAGAGTAGAGCCACTTAGGTGCCTGGTCTTGAGAACCAGGGATGGTAGATTGAAAAGCTTTTTATCCCGCGGGAACGTGTCCACTTTCCCACCGCATTGTCACTTTTTCTTTGCATTTTCACTTTGTTTGCATGTAATTTGCCCAAAAACTCAGAGAAAATGTTGTGTTTTTCCCCGGAAGTAGATAAATTACATCATATGCACCATATTTTACTCCTTTAGCACCTGCACTCAAACAAGACTGTGATGCCCAATTGCATAAACCTCAATGCAGCTGCAGGAAAATACAAGTGCGAGTGGAATGAAAGCAGCTACACATACATGTGAATGGAGCCTGACATAATCCGACAGCCTGTGCTGCTTTGATAGAGACAGCCTGCTGAAGGCTCAGCCAACTTCTTGCTCCAAAACAACATCTTGGGCAAAAAAAAAAAATCAAAATTTGAGGACAACGTGTCCATGACTACTTCACTGTGCCATTGTGAGCCCACTGAAGAAAGCTCCACATTCGAAGCAAAGGTGGAGCAAAGTTGGCTGAAAGTCCACTGAGCACCAAGAGGAAAAAAAAGGAGTTTTCCCAACTGTTGCTGAGTCGTGTGTCGGTGCATTAGGGCGAATGTATTTATCCTGGAAGTGCTATGTAAATTAAGTTATTATTGTTATCCTCTCAGTGACAATGCAGAAATCCTCGAATTGCGCAGCAAGGAACCCTTGTGAAGTTCCTTGCTGTGACTTATATTGTGATTTGGCACTAAATAAATACAATGAATTAAACTGAATTGACCCCTTTGCACCCAGTGGGCAGCTTTGCACTCAGCATATGCACCATCATGATTGGAAATACAACTTAGACACACCCCGAATGCATTTGTGCCACTCTGTACAAGTTGTTTAGGCCCTCCTTGTTAGATAGAAATTGTGTAGTCATACTAATCATCATGTTGTTAGCACCAGTCCTCTTCACTTCATGCTGGACATCTTTCATGGCATGGCATGGCACAGGTTAATAAGTAAAGACACACACACACACACACTTCACCCGCTTAGTTCAATTACGGGTCACAGGGGGCTGGAGCCTATCCCAGCATTCATAGAGCGTGAGGCCAGGTATACACTGGACAGGAATTGTATTCCTGAAATTAGAGGGTTTTTATTTAATTTTTACTGCTCATTCTCTGGTGGCACAGACAGCCAACACATACAAATAAATAACTAAATTAATTAGTAATAATTTTAAAAAGTGTCATGCTTTTTTGACCTTGTGTTATTTTCAATTAAGTTACTCCATCATCCTGCCAAATGCTATTCGAATCATCAATGTTGTTTTCTATCTTAGTCCATTTCACAAGTGTTCTGTGGTGGTCCCAGAGTGGGATCGTTCAACAAAATTAGAAATTCACTTTGATGTCACTGTGGCAGCTACAGTATTCACACATAACACCAGAATAGACTCTTAAGAGGATACACAGCTTTCAAACAAAGTGTGAAAGGGGTTAGTGAACTGCTAAAGCTCTGGCTCCATGGCCAGGCTTCATCATCTCAAGTGTGGCAAATTGCTGCCATTTTGGGAGATTGCTTTAAGAAACCACAGGGATTTGCAAAATCCATTCAAATTACATCATAAGAAGAAAATTCCACTCAGTAAAATAATGTATCTGAAGCCCGCTGATGTAATGGCCACATACATAGGTTGGAAATTGTTGTAAAAGTTGTTTTAAAGAAGGCGAGGTTCCTTCAAAGAGAATTCCTTAGAGAGAGGAGATGATGAGCAAAGGCAAAGATGGAGAGCCTCAGGGATTCGGATGATGACACAGAGGATACATATCTTTAATCATTTACCTGTGTTGTCTGCCAGACGTCTCTCTCTCTCTCTGAAATACGTCGATGTATGCTGGTTGTACTCTGCAGCCAGGCACCAACCATCTTTAATAATTAGGAAATGCCAGGAAACGTGCTTTCATAAAGCACAAACCTCCCAGTGCTTCCTTTCATAATGCAGACCCTCCAGTGGCTGAGAGGCTTACTGGAACAATAGACCCCCTATTGTTACTCACGATAGGGAAAGCGGTTTAATTCACTCAGGCCAGATTTCATTGCTTTATTTCAATTTGTAAGCAAAGTAGAAACTATAGCTGAGGCCCTTTCATTTGAATGTACTTGAAAATATCATTAGTGCTTTTTATTGTCCTCTTTCAATAACTGTTCTCACAATGAAGAGATTATATCATAAAAATAATGACTGCCCTTTTGACCCTCCACTGTTGGTTTCTAAATCCCTTACTTCACTTCGGACTGGGTTTTTCTATCACAGTTTAATCTTGGAGTTGCAGGGGTGGTGGCCAAGTGGTTAATGCGCTTGGTTTCAGTGCAGAAGGTTCCAGGTTCAAATTCCACCCCTGACACATTTCTCCATGTAATGTGGAGTTGCGTCAGGAAGGGCATCCACCTCGGATTTGCTGTGGCGACCCCGAGTGCAAACAAGGGAGCAGCCGAAGGGACTTACTAGTTTAATCTTGGAGTTCTTTAAAGAAGCTCACAGGGCAACAAAGCAGACAGTACAAACAGACACATTAACTTTTCAATGACCATGTAATACGTACTTGCAGAAGAAAAATACAGACTAAAGCCACCTTGACATTTGCACACATTTGATCCCTGTACTGGCACGCAATGGTGTGCCAATGAGTAAACTTGTCATAAAATGTTGTAAACTGTGCAAGAACTGTGCATGGCTGTGTGCCAGTGCACAAAGACAATTTTGAAATGTTCAAAATTTGTGGTACGCATTAATGTGAACTAGAGGGCTGCATTGGGATTGGCTCCTGCTGGGACCCACAGGACCCAACATCAATCTGGTGGGTGCGGATGGGCAGAACTTCACTGCCAGCGGGAGCAGGCGCCTAAACAACAAAAAATAAGAAACAAAAAAAACACTGTGGGAATGTAAGCAACAAGATGACCCAGTTAATAAAGGAGAATAGTGTAAAGTATGCGGTGTCCACATGCTACTTTCAGAGAACATCTTTAACAGGAGCAGTGGCACAGTGAGTTGTCGTAGCACCACTGCATTCCCACATATGGCTCACACTTGAAACTGTCTTGAAACTAAATGAAAACAACCAAAAAGTAGCGCTATTCCTGACCAGTGTGTCAAAAGACATACAGGCCAGGAAATTGAAACTACAACCCCATGAATCTCTTTAATAGCCTAAATAACGTATTTCCTCCTGCGGGCCGGGGGGAGACACAAAATGAATGCATCTCTATTACTGTGTGGGCAAAGATTCTCAGCATTTCATGGGTGTGGGGGGGACTGGACAGGCACATTGCGGGAATGGGTGGGAGTGTAACACACACATTGTAGTTGCGGGCAATAGCTGCCCGAAATTCAGTGGGAGCAGGATGAAGAAATTAGTCCTGCGCAGGGCTCTATCGTTAACATTGTACAACCTATTAGAAAACACTGCATGTCATTGCATGCAGGGCATCTGAATGTGAAATTAGATTATGAAGAGATGTTACATCTATAATAAACATAACTTTACAGATACTACATTATCTAACTCATAAGAAGGAATAAAAATGCAGTTGTTTTACCAATCCTGTTATCGTTTGTTGTAAATGTAGAACCCAAATATGTATAGATATAAAAAAAAGAAAGAAAAAAAAACTCAGAAGATGTGACAGTTACTCTGACTTATTGCTGAGCCCAGAGAAAACAGATTGACAGTCAATGAAAAAAAAAAAACAGTATACCAAAATACATCACAAAAATGCTAGTGGCAAAAGACACAATGAACAAGCTAGAGATAACTGATGAAAAACCAGGAACGTCTACTGACACAGGTAATACTTAGGATTAACAAAAATACATACTCAAGAAGTGTGGAGGAAGCCAAGATAGCCATAGTTGTAGTCTTACACACCTCTCTGCAGCTTCTCTCCCCCTGCCATCCCCTCATTACCCCATCCCCGTAGAGACGGTGTCTGCTCCCAGACCACCAATAACCAGCAAAAATCTATTTAAGCATAAAAATTCAAAAAGAAAAAATAATATGGCACCTTCAACTGCACCACAGACTAAAACAGTTAAATGTGGTCTATTAAACATTAGGTCTCTCTCTTCTAAGTCCCTGTTGGTAAATGATATAATAATTGATCAACATATTGATTTATTCTGCCTTACAGAAACCTGGTTACAGCAGGATGAATATGTTAGTTTAAATGAGTCAACACCCCCGAGTCACACTAACTGTCAGAATGCTTGTAGCACCGGCCGAGGCGGAGGATTAGCAGCAATCTTCCATTCCAGCTTATTAATTAATCAAAAACCCAGACTGAGCTTTAATTCATTTGAAAGCTTAACTCTTAGTCTTGTCCATCCAAATTGGAAGTCCCAAAAACCAGTTTTATTTGTTATTATCTATCGTCCACCTGGTCGTTACTGTGAGTTTCTCTGTGAATTTTCAGACCTTTTGTCTGATTTAGTGCTTAGCTCAGATAAGATAATTATAGGGGGCGATTTTAACATCCACACAGATGCTGAGAATGACAGCCTCAACACTGCATTTAATCTATTATTAGACTCTATTGGCTTTGCTCAAAATGTAAATGAGTCCACCCACCACTTTAATCATATCTTAGATCTTGTTCTGACTTATGGTATGGAAATAGAAGACTTAACAGTATTCCCTGAAAACTCCCTTCTGTCTGATCATTTCTTAATAACATTTACATTTACTCTGATGGACTACCCAGCAGTGGGGAATAAGTTTCATTACACTAGAAGTCTTTCAGAAAGCGCTGTAACTAGGTTTAAGGATATGATTCTTTCTTTATGTTCTCTAATGCCATATACCAACACAGTGCAGAGTAGCTACCTAAACTCTAAGTGAGATAGAGTATCTCGTCAATAGTTTTACATCCTCATTGAAGACAACTTTGGATGCTGTAGCTCCTCTGAAAAAGAGAGCTTTAAATTAGAAGTGCCTGACCCCGTGGTATAACTCACAAACTCATAGCTTAAAGCAGATAACCTGTAAGTTGGAGAGGAAATGGCATCTCACTAATTTAGAAGATCTTCACTTAGCCTGGAAAAAGAGTCTGTTGCTCTATAAAAAAGCCCTCCGTAAAGCTAGGACATCTTTCTACTCATCACTAATTGAAGAAAATAAGAACAACCCCAGGTTTCTTTTCAGCACTGTAGCCAGGCTGACAAAGAGTCAGAGCTCTATTGAGCTGAGTATTCCATTAACTTTAACTAGTAATGACTTCATGACTTTCTTTGCTAACAAAATTTTAACTATTAGAGAAAAAATTACTCATAACCATCCCAAAGACGTATCGTTATCTTTGGCTGCTTTCAGTGATGCCGGTATTTGGTTAGACTCTTTCTCTCCGATTGTTCTGTCTGAGTTATTTTCATTAGTTACTTCATCCAAACCATCAACATGTCTATTAGACCCCATTCCTACCAGGCTGCTCAAGGAAGCCCTATCATTATTTAATGCTTCGATCTTAAATATGATCAATCTATCTTTGTTAGTTGGATATGTACCACAGGCTTTTAAGGTGGCAGTAATTAAACCATTACTTAAAAAGCCATCACTTGACCCAGCTATCTTAGCTAATTATAGGCCAATCTCCAACCTTCCTTTTCTCTCAGAAATTCTTGAAAGGGTAGTTGTAAAACAGCTAACTGATCATCTGCAGAGGAATGGTCTATTTGAAGAGTTTCAGTCAGGTTTTAGAATTCATCATAGTACAGAAACAGCATTAGTGAAGGTTACAAATGATCTTCTTATGGCCTCGGACAGTGGACTCATCTCTGTGCTTGTTCTGTTAGACCTCAGTGCTGCTTTTGATACTGTTGACCATAAAATTTTATTACAGAGATTAGAGCATGCCATAGGTATTAAAGGCACTGCGCTGCGGTGGTTTGAATCATATTTGTCTAATAGATTACAATTTGTTCATGTAAATGGGGAATCTTATTCACAGACTAAAGTTAATTATGGAGTTCCACAAGGTTCTGTGCTAGGACCAATTTTATTCACTTTATACATGCTTCCCATAGACAGTATTATTAGATGGTATTGCTTAAATTTTCATTGTTACACAGATGATACCCAGCTTTATCTATCCATGAAGCCAGAGGACACACACCAATTAGCTAAACTGCAGGATTGTCTTACAGACATAAAGACATGGATGACCTCTAATTTCCTGCTTTTAAACTCAGATAAAACTGAAGTTATTGTACTTGGCCCCACAAATCTTAGAAACATGGTCTCTAACCAGATCCTTACTCTGGATGGCATTACCCTGACCTCTAGTAATACTGTGAGAAATCTTGGAGTCATTTTTGATCAGGATATGTCATTCAAAGCGCATATTAAACAAATATGTAGGACTGCTTTTTTGCATTTACGCAATATCTCTAAAATTAGAAAGGTCTTGTCTCAGAGTGATGCTGAAAAACTAATTCATGCATTTATTTCCTCTAGGCTGGACTATTGTAATTCATTATTATCAGGTTGTCCTAAAAGTTCCCTGAAAAGCCTTCAGTTAATTCAAAATGCTAGAGTACTAACGGGGACTAGAAGGAGAGAGCATATCTCACCCATATTGGCCTCTCTTCATTGGCTTCCTGTTAATTCTAGAATACTTACTTATAAGGTTTTGAATAATCAGGTCCCATCTTATCTTAGGGACCTCATAGTACCATATCACCCCAATAGAGCGCTTCGCTCTCAGACTGCAGGCTTACTTGTAGTTCAGCTTTCAGGCTCCTCTCCTGTGGAACCAGCTCCCAATTCAGATCAGGGAGACAGACACCCTCTCTACTTTTAAGATTAGGCTTAAAACTTTCCTTTTTGCTAAAGCTTATAGTTAGGGCTGGATCAGGTGACCCTGAACCATCCCTTAGTTATGCTGCTATAGACGTAGACTGCTGGGGGGTTCCCATGATGCACTGTTTCTTTCTCTTTTTGCTCTGTATGCACCACTCTGCATTTAATCATTAGTGATCGATCTCTGTTCCCCTCCACAGCATGTCTTTTTCCTGGTTCTCTCCCTCAGCCCCAACCAGTCCCAGCAGAAGACTGCCCCTCCCTGAGCCTGGTTCTGCTGGAGGTTTCTTCCTGTTAAAAGGGAGTTTTTCCTTCCCACAGTAGCCAAGTGCTTGCTCACAGGGGGTCGTTTTGACCGTTGGGGTTTTACATAATTATTGTATGGCCTTGCCTTACAATATAAAGCGCCTTGGGGCAACTGTTTGTTGTGATTTGGCGCTATATAAAAAAAAATTGATTGATTGATTGATTGATCAGGACAACAACCATGTCAAACAATGAACCGCCACCGAGCAACAGTACCAGAGTTTTCCTACCACTGTGACAACCAAAATTCATCCATCCATCCATTTTCTCTACCTGCTTACTTCAATTAAGGGGGCGGGGGGGGGGGGGGGGAGCTGGAGCCTACCCAACAGTCATAGGGCATGAGGTCTATCACAGTGCCACATGTAAACAGACAAACACATTCACACCCACAACCATGGCCAATTTAAAGTGTTTAAAGTGTTTTTTTGTTTGCTTTGAGCACTTTCCACTATTGGAAGCTTGTTATTTTTCAGCAGAACAAAGTCAGTCTCTGTTTCTCTCTCTCTCTTATATATATATATATATAATGTTGATTATATTATATATATATAATGTTGATTGGAGAGAAACATCCCAATCAGTCATTATAGCAGAATTGTCCTCAAGCATTATGGCCTACAGTAAATGATTACATCAAATGCAGTAACACTGCAATGGAATAAATGCAGCTAATTTTATCAATGCATTTGAGTTTTGCCTTTTTTCACAGAATCTATGGCTCTGGTTGTTTGAAGAGTGTTGTGAAACAACAATATATACGAGGTCTGTCCATAAAGTATCGTACCTTTTTATTATTTTTTTAAACTAAATGGATTTGATTCATATGTTTTCACGTCAGACAAGCTTGAACCCTTGTGCGCATGCGTGAGTTTTTCCACGCCTGTCAGTGATGTCAATCGCCTGTGAGCACAGCTCGGAACGCGGCGTGCTGAGCATCCTTAAAGGGGTCCTTAGAGCTGTACTAACAGACCTTATTCTCTGTGAAGCCCGTAAAATTTTCACCGAAAGCCAGATTAATTTTTCGAATAGTTTCCAGGTGCCAATCTCTAACAGCTTCTAAAAAAATTCTGATGGAAAAAAACCCCAAATCATTCCACCATTTCCAGACAATGAAAATCCGACGACGGGGCGGGGCCACTCCTTCCACAAGGCGTGCTCACAGGCGAATGACGTCACCAACAGGCGTGGAAAAACTCACGCATGCGCACAAGGGTTCAAGCTTGTCTGACGTGAAAACATATGAATCAAATCCATATAGTTAAAAAAAATAATAAAAAGGTACGATACTTTATGGACAGACCTCGTATATATATATATATATATATATATATATATATATATATGTAATTGGGAGAGGTGGTGGTCTAGTGCAGGGAGGTGATGGCCTAGTAGTTAAGCGTTTGGCTTGAGACCAGAGGATCCTTGGTTCAAACCCTAGCCAGACCAGACAATCACTAACGGTCCTTGTCCATTATGCCCAAATTGCTCCAAGGGTGTAGTGAGTGCCTTGCATGGCAGGACCCTGACATCGATGTGTGCGTGAATGTGAGGTATCATTGCAAAGTGCTTTGAGCTTCTGATTCAGATGGGAAAGCTCCATATAAATGCAGTCCATTTACCAATTGTACATTTTCTGTAGTGCTCTTTTAACATGATTAATCACATCCAAACTACTTGCTCAAAATTTAAACCAATATCGTAAAATATGACTATTTATACAGCGCCAAATCACAACAAAGCTGCCTCACCTTTTGTTGGTGAGTAATGGTTTACTGACTTAAACTTTGCAGACGATTGTCTGCTAAATCAATGGATACTCTGACTGCAGCACTTTCACAGCTGAACAGGAGCTTTAGGAGCCACCATGGTGGTAGGCTGTATCACTGGACGAGATGAGTCTGCTTACTGGGATGAGGTGGAACAGCTGACAGTGTGGTGTAGAGAAAATAACCTGCTCCTGAACATATCCAAAACCGAGGAGCTAATCATAGACTTCAGGGGCATAGACCTATGTGGAAAGGGTCAGGGACTTCTGTTTCCTGGGAGTCCACATAAATGAGCTGGGACAGTTACACCACACACTTGGTAAAGAAGGCAAAGCAAAGACTCCACTTCCTGAGAATTGTCAGGAAAAATAACATAAACCACAGACTGCTCGTGTCTGTGTACGGCTCTACCATGGAGAACAGCATCACATGCTGCCTCTGTACATGGTTTGCCAGCTGCACGGGGGCAAACAGAAAAGCGCTCCAGAGGGTTATCAAAATGGCAGAGAAGGTCATTGGGTGCCCTCTACTCACACTGGACGACCTTCTTCTGTCTCAGGAAAGCCAACACCATCTTAAAGGACTCATCCCACCCTGGCCACTCTCTGTTTGAGCTACTGCCAAATAGTTGCTTTTGAAAGAGCCTTTTATTTAGAATCAGGTGATATTCTGCTGGATTCTCGGGACCAGATGAAGGTCTCTTCTGCAGCTTTGAACTCTGGTGGTGTTGCTGAAGACACTTTTGTCCTATTTTGAACAGTAGAGATGTTTTCTTTCGACTGGACTTCGTGGTGTTCAGCTCATCAATGGAAGTTTGGTTGTCTACACAGCAAATGTTCCTGATTGGGACAAATAAAAATATTTCTTTAAATATAAAGAAACACTAAACCGGGGTGGCCAAGTTCGGTCCTCGAGAGCCACCTTCCTGACACTCTTAGTTGTCTCCCTGCTCCAACACACCTGAATCCAATGAAAGGCTCATTAAAAGTCTGCTAACAAGTCTTTCATTGGATTCAGGTGTGTTGGAGCAGGGAGACAACTAAGAGTGTCAGGAAGGTGGCTCTCGAGGACCGAACTTGGCCACCACTGCACTAAACAGTTTATATATATAAAAAAGAAGAAAAAAAAATGTAAAAAAATGCCAGAAAAAAAGTAATTTAAAGTTGAAATTTGTGGTGTCCGAAAAAGCTGTAGCTTTATTTGGATGATGCTGAGAATGACAGCCTCAACACTGCATTTAATCTATTATTAGACTCTATTGGCTTTGCTCAAAAAGTAAATGAGTCCACCCACCACTTTAATCATATCTTAGATCTTGTTCTGACTTATGGTATGGAAATAGAAGACTTAACAGTATTCCCTGAAAACTCCCTTCTGTCTGATCATTTCTTAATAACATTTACATTTACTCTGATGGACTACCCAGCAGTGGGGAATAAGTTTCATTACACTAGAAGTCTTTCAGAAAGCGCTGTAACTAGGTTTAAGGATATGATTCCTTCTTTATGTTCTCTAATGCCATATACCAACACACTGCAGAGTAGCTACCTAAACTCTGTAAGTGAGATAGAGTATCTCGTCAATAGTTTTACATCCTCATTGAAGACAACTTTGGATGCTGTAGCTCCTCTAAAAAAGAGAGCTTTAAATCAGAAGTGCCTGACTCCGTGGTATAACTCACAAACTCGTAGCTTAAAGCAGATAACCCGTAAGTTGGAGAGGAAATGGCGTTTCACTAATTTAGAAGATCTTCACTTAGCCTGGAAAAAGAGTCTGTTGCTCTATAAAAAAGCCCTCCGTAAAGCTAGGACATCTTTCTACTCATCACTAATTGAAGAAAATAAGAACAACCCCAGGTTTCTTTTCAGCACTGTAGCCAGGCTGACAAAGAGTCAGAGCTCTATTGAGCTGAGTATTCCATTAACTTTAACTAGTAATGACTTCATGACTTTCTTTGCTAACAAAATTTTAACTATTAGAGAAAAAATTACTCATAACCATCCCAAAGACGTATCATTATCTTTGGCTGCTTTCAGTGATGCCTGTATTTGGTTAGACTCTTTCTCTCCGATTGTTCTGTCTGAGTTATTTTCATTAATTACTTCATCCAAACCATCAACATGTTTATTAGACCCCATTCCTACCAGGCTGCTCAAGGAAGCCCTACCATTATTTAATGCTTCGATCTTAAATATGATCAATCTATCTTTGTTAGTTGGCTATGTACCACAGGCTTTTAAGGTGGCAGTAATTAAACCATTACTTAAAAAGCCATCACTTGACCCAGCTATCTTAGCTAATTATAGGCCAATCTCCAACCTTCCTTTTCTCTCAAAAATTCTTGAAAGGGTAGTTGTAAAACAGCTAACTGATCATCTGCAGAGGAATGGTCTATTTGAAGAGTTTCAGTCAGGTTTTAGAATTCATCATAGTACAGAAACAGCATTAGTGAAGGTTACAAATGATCTTCTTATGGCTTCGGACAGTGGACTCATCTCTGTGCTTGTTCTGTTAGACCTCAGTGCTGCTTTTGATACTGTTGACCATAAAATTTTATTACAGAGATTACAGCATGCCATAGGTATTAAAGGCACTGCGCTGCGGTGGTTTGAATCATATTTGTCTAATAGATTACAATTTGTTCATGTAAATGGGGAATCTTCTTCACAGACTAAAGTTAATTATGGAGTTCCACAAGGTTCTGTGCTAGGACCAATTTTATTCACTTTATACATGCTTCCCTTAGGCAGTATTATTAGACGGTATTGCTTAAATTTTCATTGTTACGCAGATGATACCCAGCTTTATCTATCCATGAAGCCAGAGGACACACACCAATTAGCTAAACTGCAGGATTGTCTTACAGACATAAAGACATGGATGACCTCTAATTTCCTGCTTTTAAACTCAGATAAAACTGAAGTTATTGTACTTGGCCCCACAAATCTTAGAAACATGGTGTCTAACCAGATCCTTACTGTGGATGGCATTACCCTGACCTCTAGTAATACTGTGAGAAATCTTGGAGTCATTTTTGATCAGGATATGTCATTCAAAGCGCATATTAAACAAATATGTAGGACTGCTTTTTTGCATTTACGCAATATCTCTAAAATCAGAAAGGTCTTGTCTCAGAGTGATGCTGAAAAACTAATTCATGCATTTATTTCCTCTAGGCTGGACTATTGTAATTCATTATTATCAGGTTGTCCTAAAAGTTCCCTAAAAAGCCTTCAGTTAATTCAAAATGCTGCAGCTAGAGTACTGACGGGGACTAGAAGGAGAGAGCATATCTCACCCATATTGGCCTCTCTTCATTGGCTTCCTGTTAATTCTAGAATAGAATTTAAAATTCTTCTTCTTACTTATAAGGTTTTGAATAATCAGGTCCCATCTTATCTTAGGGACCTCGTAGTACCATATCACCCCAATAGAGCGCTTCGCTCTCAGACTGCAGGCTTACTTGTAGTTCCTAGGGTTTGTAAGAGTAGAATGGGAGGCAGAGCCTTCAGCTTTCAGGCTCCTCTCCTGTGGAACCAGCTCCCAATTCAGATCAGGGAGACAGACACCCTCTCTACTTTAAGATTAGGCTTAAAACTTTCCTTTTTGCTAAAGCTTATAGTTAGGGCTGGATCAGGTGACCCTGAACCATCCCTTAGTTATGCTGCTATAGACGTAGACTGCTGGGGGGTTCCCATGATGCACTGTTTCTTTCTCTTTTTGCTCTGTATGCACCACTCTGCATTTAATCATTAGTAATCGATCTCTGCTCCCCTCCACAGCGTGTCTTTTTCCTGGTTCTCTCCCTCAGCCCCAACCAGTCCCAGCAGAAGACTGCCCCTCCCTGAGCCTGGTTCTGCTGGAGGTTTCTTCATGTTAAAAGGGAGTTTTTCCTTCCCACTGTAGCCAAGTGCTTGCTCACAGGGGGTCATTTTGACCGTTGGGGTTTTACATAATTATTGTATGGCCTTGCCTTACAATATAAAGTGCCTTGGGGCAACTGTTTGTTGTGATTTGGCGCTATATAAAAAAATTGATTGATTGATTGACTAGCATACTGGCATAGTATGATGCTATGCTTTTTACTCTTTTAAATGCATTTTATTAGGAAACGGAACCGCCGTGGCCTCAACTTTACCTAAATTCTGTGTCTTTCAGTGAAGCTTAGTGCTAGTGATGGCGATCACCTTAGTATTTCTTTTGTTCTTCTTGCTGCTTAATGCTGACAAATTATACTGTATTTGTTGTCTTCCTGATGTCTGATTCTGTTTCTCTCTCTCTCTCTCTCTCTCTCTCTCTCTCTCTCTCTCTCTCTGGTTGAGGTGTAGCTCTATCCAGAGATGGGTGTGGTGTCTGTTTCTGAAACCCTCCTGTCCTGTGCACCGGCAACATTTTATGTACTGTATCTTTGTTTTGTGAATTGTTTTATAATTTGTGTCCGTAGCATGGCCCTAGCAGAGGGTCACCCCTTTGAGTCTGGTCTGCTTGAGGTTTCTTCCTCAGAGGGAGTTTTTCCTTTCCACTGTCACCTGTGTGCTTGCTTTAGGGGATGGTAAGGTTAGACCTTGTGTGAAGCTCCTTGAGGCAACTTTCTTATGATTTGGTGCTCTACAAATGAAAATAAATTGAAATTGAATGAAACAGTTGTCTTCCTGGGTGGTTGCTATCCAGGACCCAAGGCAATCCATGGATGTGGTGAATCACAGCACCAGCACATGTGTGCAAAGATGACAGTCAATGTATGCACACATTAAATCACCAATGTTGAATGAATACAAAGGAAATATATTTTAAAGAATGGTATCATATAACTAACTTCAAAAAAGTGTATTTATTCAAGGAAAAGCTACATTTTACACTTCAATCATCAGTGGGAACATAGCCAGAGAAACAGAGTGTAAGATAAATAAGATAAATTTGTGATTTGAAGTGCATAAATTAAAGGAGGAAGAGCGCAAAAATGGATAATATTAATTTTCTCTTTGTCCAGGACCAGTCAGTTCTCTTTGTAAATGTAACAGCTCTGTCTTAATTCAGCACAGGTTGGGCATTTAGATGAAACACTGTCACTATGCAGCAAGGCTATTTTCACAGTACGGGAAGTGTCAAGTGTTATATTCTGAGGAGTGTCTGTGCAGAGGTGTCCAACTTTCAGTCATTTTTTTCCATTCAGATGTGAAACTTTGGAAACCTGTGTGCACATAGTAATGGTCTGTAGTAACTGTTAATATAACGAATCATCTATTGCACTCTTCATTATTAAGGTGTGCTGTAACACCCTTAGAGTCCACTGTATAAGCTGTGTGATGTACTCTCTCATTAACTGTGGATAGTGACCAAGCTGAAGCTCACTGAGGGACAACTGACATGGCACAGCATCAGGAAGCACTTGAAAAAAATGCTAATGCTGGGAATCAAATCAAATTCAGGATGGGCGCATGTACTGTTATTGTGCATTGCTGCATTCACCTCAATATGAAACCACTGTGGATCGTGGTTGGCAGCCACCCAGTCTATCCCCTATTCTGGAAAGTAGCCATCTAACTGTAGCAGCCAGGTGATACATTGGTGTCCCTTTGTCCTTTTCCAGTTGCCTGGCTCCTCAGTACTGAAAAACCTGTGCACTGGATTGTGCACAGTGATACACGCTGATGTTCCCTGACAATACAAGTGGTACACGTCTTCGTTTTCCCCCTAAGGGTGCTGCTATCTGAGTGGGCTGCGACTGTTTGAAAGTATTGTAAATGGAGACCCAAATTTGTGACCAAACACGAATCACTGACAAATCACAGTTGGTATTTCACTGAATTGGTACTAACAACACATTAGCACATGTTGCCCAGATGTCACCTGAATATTGTACAGACTCACAGCATAGATCTCTGCATACATATTGAGTGAGTGCTGCTGGAATGCCATGCGGCACTCACGTGAATGACGAGCACAGGATCTACTGATTTCCATGCGAAAATGCTGTGCGACACTCTCAGCAGTCCCGTCGCCAGATCTCAGTCTTAAGGGGGGCTTATGAAATCCACCAGGTGGGCACCACTATTAATAGCTTATTTTTGCTTATTTTTACTATTCACGCAGCCCTAATCGCTCACAATAATCATCACATTAACCATGACCGGACCAGTGCGCTCTCTCTCTCTCTCTCTCTCTCTCTCACTCACACACACACAAACACACACACGCTGTCCTCTCTTTCAAAAACTCACACTTCATTTCCCCCCATAACTGCAGTAACTGATTGTTGCTGGGCAACACTGACATGATTACATACGTAGACAAACTTTCCAACAAACTCACACGGTTTTAATATATTTAATGTCTTAGTGATTATGCAACACTGGCCGGTTTAACCCAAAGCAAGTACAATAAAATGAAATTAGGATTTTATTTATCTATTTATTTATTTGAGATCTGTGATCATGATCTGGCTTGGGTGGGCGGGGTGGGCGGGCCGGGCGGGCCCAAGCATATCAGTGGGCAGGGACTGCCCCCTAGGGCCCACCCATAGCGACGGGTGTGACTCTCAGGGATGTCTAATGGCAAATGATGACATGTTTGCACACAAAGTGTTCAGCTGGTATTAGCCTGCTATTATGTAGAGGCAGTGTAAATTCCCCTGACTGTACTCAGTAAGGAACAGCCCTGCAATTAATAACAATATAAAATTAATAATAACAAATAAATAATATATAATAATAATAATAATAAAGCCTAGCCTAGCTGCACACAGGTGAAACAAAAATACAACAAAAATCAAAAACTGAACAATTGGTAACTATTCTATACCTTTGCTAATAATGTAAATATATAAACTTACTGCCAACCAGTTAGACATAAACAGCGACACTCTGCAATGCAATGAATGGTACAGTAGTGTTCAGAATAATAATAGTGCTATGTGACTAAAAAGATTAATCCAGGTTTTGAGTATATTTCTTATTGTTACATGGGAAACAAGGTACCAGTAGATTCAGTAGATTCTCACAAATCCAACAAGACCAAGCATTCATGATATGCACAGTCTTAAGGCTATGAAATTGGCCTATTAGTAAAAAAAAAAAAAAAGTAGAAAAGGGGGTGTTCACAATAATAGTAGCATTTGCTGTTGACGCTACAAACTCAAAACTATTATGTTCAAACTGCTTTTTTAGCAATCTTGTGAATCACTAAACTAGTAGTTAGTTGTATAACCACAGTTTTTCATGATTTCTTCACATCTGTGAGGCATTATTATTGATGGTCTGGAACCAAGATTTTGCCTGTTTACTAGTGTGCTTGGGGTCATTGTCTTGTTGAATCACCCATTTCAAGGGCATGTCCTCTTCAGCATAAGGCAACATGACCTCTTCATGTATTCTGACATATCCAAACTGATCCATGATACATGGTATGTGATATATAGGCCCAACACCATAGTAGGAGAAACATGCCCATATCATGATGCTTGCACCACCATGTTCATTGTCTTCACTGTGAACTGTAGCTTGAATTCAAAGTTTGGGGGTCGTCTCACAAACTGTTTGCGGCCCTTGGACCCCAAAACAACAATTTTACTGTCATCAGTCCACAAAATATCCCTCCATTTCTCTTTAGGCCAGTTGATGTGTTCTTTGGCAAATTGTAACCTCTTCTGCACATGTCTTTTATTTAACAGAGGGATTTTGCGGGGGATTCTTGCAAACAGATTAGCTTCACACAGGTGTCTTCTAACTGTCACAGCACTTACAGGTAACTCCAGACTGTCTTTGATCATCCTGGAGCTGATCAATGGGTGAGCCTTTGCCATTCTGGTTATTCGTCTATCCATTTTGATGGTTGTTTTCCATTTTCTTCCATGCGTCTCTGGTTTTCTTGTCCATTTTAAAGCACTGGAGATCATTGTAGATGAACAGTCTATAATTTTTGTGCTCCTGCGTACAAGTTTTCCCCTCTCCAATAAACCTTTTAATCAAACTATGCTGTTCTTCTGAACAATGTCTTGAACGTCCCATTTACCTCAGGCTTTCAAAGAGAAAAGCATGTTCAACAGGTGCTGGCTTCATCCTTACATAGGGGACACCTGATTCACACCTGTTTGTTCCACAAAACTGATTAACTCTGACTGAATGCCACACTACTATTATTGTGAACACCCCCTTTTGTACTTTTTTTTTACTAATAGCCCAATTTCATAGCCTTAAGAGTGTGCATATCATGAATGCTTGGTCTTGTTGGATTTGTGAGAATCTACTGAATCTACTGGTACCTTGTTTCCCATGTAACAATAAGAAATTAACTCAAAACCTGGATTAATCTTTTTAGTCACATAGCACTACTATTATTCTGAACACTACTGTATATCATCTAAAGTCACAAAAACCTCTTTTTGGTGTGTGAGTACTTCACTTGTGTTGTTCGGCTTTGCAAACACATTTTCACATCAAATTGTTACATGTTCTGCAAGTTATATTTGCGTTCTCTGTGTTGGCAAGCATTGACTTTTTGGTGCAACTGGTTGTTGAATTAATGCATATGTTTGTTGCATTTATGTTTTCTGCATTTGCTATTGTTGTCTTCATTTAGAAGTGCTGTGACCCTTATAGGCTGCTGTATGAAATGATATGTTGGTGTGTTTTTATTGTTTGATGCAGGTACAAGTAAATTTCCCCTCAAGTCCACAAATATGTAACAACAAATTGAAAATCTGCATTAGTTGAAAAACACAAGACCCCACCTTTGTCCAGTGCACACAGGTGGCCAAGAGTAACTGTGTCACCTCTTGTTGCAGATTATTTGAGGTTTGAATTGACCAGACAACACAGGCAGCGAATGAAGGGATTTTTATCTGTTTTACCAGCAGCCCTCTGCTAAAGGTGATCAGATAACTTCTTGCCCTCAACAGTGCACACACATGCATGCACCATTCCAATGCTGTGATCCCCCAACAAAACACTGACCACCTCAGAGAAAAGGAGTGCTCTGCTGTTTGAACAACAAAGATATTCAGCCTGAATGTGGACAGTGTCCTTGTCAATGTTGCCTTATCCACAAGGAAAATAGAATGGGGATGTTCATGAATGTGAAGTAGGGAGCAAATGAAGAATGAGGTACAGTGAAGGCAAATAATGTGAGGGAAATGTCAAGAAACATACGAAAAAGACAGTATTTGGACATTTCCTATTTTCTTATGGTAGCTGACTATCACAGCATGTTAAAGTTGAAGGTCAATACCATATTGGACTGAACTGAAGATGACCATGATTGTAATATGCCTCACCATTTTTCAAGATATAGTTTTGCAAAAATTCTTTGTGAAGAATCCATCTTGCTTTTTAAAAAGAAAATGTGAATAATTTGAAAATAATAATAATAATAATAATAATAATAATAAAAGCACACTGAGGTCACCATGTTCGTCAATTCCCCACAAGTAGAGCTTTGTGGGTATACAGGACTTTTTAGATGGTTAAATTTCCATAAGCTCCCCAGAGATTCCCTTGAAGGAATGAGGAAATCAACTGTGGAGATTTTAAAAGTTTAAATTATATATTTAACTGTTTTGACACCCAGAAGCAGTCACAAAAAATCCAAATACAAGACTGTCCTCTGACCTTATTCCCAGATACATGCAGGATGATAAAGACAAATGCGCGATGTGGTGTGATTCTGCTGCTTGCTCATAGAATCACTCCTACTGCACTTAGATGAGCAAATATAACATGGGCCATTTTTTATTGGGTTCTGAGAGGAAAACAGGAGCCACTTTCTGGCAGTGGCATCAGTCGGAGTGACTTCTGACATGGGACTCTCAACTCTTGTTTTGCTGTTATAGGTGGTTGGGAACAAGAATTATTTTAAGAGGAAAATCTAGTAGGTGTTTATAAGATGCCCCTATGTTTTGTGTCTGGATGAAGAACTGGTCTTATATTCAGGCCAATATGGTAATAAATAACCTTGTCATGGTAACATAATTTAAGTAATTAGATCCAAAGTGATGAACTGTGTATGCTCTTTGTGTTTTTGGTCCTGCATTTTTAAGGTACTAAAATTAATGCGACAACTTATTGATTAACCACCCAATAGAGGGTATAAAGTTGATTTTAAATGTTACAACCTTTTAGAGTTTGATTAAATCAGTCATTATTAATCTGTTGAATAAGAAAATATGTAGAACAATACAATGTATCTACACAGAGAAGCAGTCCTCTAACACCTGAATGAATTTGCATAAAGGATAGTAGTGATGGAAGCTAAAAGTTGTCATTGGTCTCTTGGTGGCTTGGTGACAACTCTTAGTTGTCATTGGTGGAAGGCACCAAGAGACCTTGGTGGAAGCCATTTCTCCACTAAGAGACCACCAATTGGCGGTCTCTTAATGGAAATTGGAATTGGAATGGTGGAAATGATGGTCAAGGATACCGTCATTTTTGCACTTCTCAACCTGGCCTGAGAAGTGCAAAAATAGGTGTAAGGGTTCTACATGTTATTGTGTCTTCATGTTGCTGTTAAAAAGAGCCACATTTTCTTTCTTATTGACTGAATGGGTCTTCAACTGCTCACATTCAGACCACAGCAGGAGAGGTAGTATTATTTTTAAGCACATAATTATGGAGCCACTGAATTCACTATGTGGGAGTTTCATTCATCATGCTATCAGGGGTTTATATGAAATGAGGCATAGACTGACTTTCAAGAGCACTGAATTGTACACAGTTCCATGTGCAGCCAATCTGTCTTCTTAGTAATTGGTAAAAAATGCACAATAAAGTCACTGAACAGAAACACTGTCAATCTGTTGTAAATTAAGATGATGCACAACTCTGCACATACTGTTGTTGTTTGACAAGTGTACTTTTGCTGTCCGAAAATGCTTGAAATGTAGCTGATTTATTTTACAGTGGTATTCATTGTTCAGTACTTTATAATCCATAAAGTACGGTAATTACCTTACTGTTTAAATGTCACATCAGGTATTACAGTGCTAACCCTGTTATGTGGGCCGCTGAAGAGGAGGTACTGCTGGCCCACTACGACCAGAGGGCGCCCTGCTTGGAGTGCGGGCTCCAAGCAGGAGAGGGCGCCAGACCCAGAGGAAGTGACAGCTGTCACTCATCACACCAGCTGTCACTCATCTACACCACTACTTAAGCCGGACTGCAACTCCACCTCCCCGCCGAGAAATCGACTACCATTAAAAAAGGTAATTTCTCTGCTGACAGACACTTTGTGTGTATAACCTGAACTTCTGTTGCAGCCGTTTTCCTGGAGTGTTGCCTTGTCTGAGGGATTGGCGTTTGGTGTGACAGCGATGGCTTCGCCTCACACCCCAACCCAGATAAGTGGTTGACCAGGAGCTGCACGAGTGTGTGTGATTGGAGGTGGAGGTGCTCCCTCCTAACTGTGTATGGACTGTGAATTACTGAGTGTGCGGACTCACACTCATACATCTTATCTCTGCTTTCTGCCAGCAGTACCAGGGTCGACAGCCGAAGACAGAGGCCACCTGGGGACTCGGGACTTGGCGGCTCCGGTGTTCTTCAGGCCGTTGGTGGTGGAAGCCGTGTGGGACGCGGCTTCTCTCTCGTCAGGGGTCTTCTATCTTCGAGCCTGCCCACACGTCACCTGGTGTTTATTGACTGTGCAAATTTCTGTACATTTAGTTGTGTATTATCACAACATTAAATTGTTACTTTTTGGCTTACTCATTGTCCGTTCATTTGCACCCCCTGTTGTGGGTCCGTGCTACGACACCTTCCCAACAAACACAAGGTATTTGATTTAAAAATGAAATGTTCTGTCTGTGAATACACATTTATAAACTTGACTTTATCACTTCTTTTTAGTGCTTTACATGGTTTTGTTACTTAACCTTTTCAAAAACACATGTAAGCGCAAAAGTAGGTATCTCGGTGCTTGGCTCATTGCTACTGTTACACTGCATAATGTTTATCATCTTAATTGTTTATTATATTGTTTATCAGTAATATCGATAATACTGGAAAGTCACGTCTTCCCACTTCGAGTCTACATAGGTTCAGATCAGTTCTGGTAGCATGCAATGGTGCCTCACATTGTGATATCAACCACACCAACAAACCGTTCTGGGTCCTTGATGAAGTCCAACTAGGCAGACAACTGCATTACTGAAAGTAACAGTTTTTTGCTGCAACCAGGTGAAATGTGGGTGTCCCCTTGATTTTCAACAGCCACTGGGGTCCTCAACACTGAGACATCTGTTGACTGGAACATGCACAGTGAAACATGCCACAAGGCCAAAATATCAACGATTTTTGCTGTATCCAAAGATACTCAAAGGATACCTAGTACCAAATATATCGAGTTACCACATTAGGTCACTGGTTGGTGTACAAGTCTCACAAATGGAAAGTAAGACAGGAGATCCAAGGACCTTAAAGCCTTGGACCTTAGTTGTCCTTCAAAGATAACAGGATTGCCAAACGCCTCTGTCCTGCCACCTCATGACTCCAAGTTCTTCCCAAATATCTTCTGACCTCAAAGACCTAGGACTGAGAGACATGAACGGCACTGCCGAGGTAAAGCCTCACTTACAACACATGTGCTGCAACAGGCAGTCTCCAGTGGAAAAAAAATGCCCAAACCGTGCATGAGACATTCATGTCACATGCATGTGTTCAGTGCCGTAGAAGGTTGCAGACTCCCCGCAGAGGCTTTCTGTCCTAGACATGGAAATTCTACGGATTCAGCGAAAACTCAAGAATGCATACAGCATGTACGGGGCCTGTACTGCTGTCGTTCAGCTTACCCAAGTCAGAAGCATGGCTAGCAGGGGCTTTGTGATGACAGTAAGACAGCACAAGTGATGCACAGTCATTCTACATGTGACATGCTTCAGAAGTACTACACAAGTACTCCACACTTGCTATATATATATATATATATATATATATGTGTGTGTGTGTGTGTGTGTGTGTGTGTGTGTGTGTGTGTGTGTGTGTGTGTGAATCTACCTGTGGGAATTAAAATGAGAATCGATTTAAAATTGGCAAATCGATCTTTTCAACCCAGCACTAGTTAGGACTAGGAATTACTGATTTAAGATTTATTATTAGGGATTTAATATGAATTTATCAGTGCATGAGTCTGTGTTGTAACATTTGTGCACGTTAAATTTAAATTGTACATTTTTCATCATGTCTTTTGATGAAAATGTTGCCTGATTCACATTAAATTGGTTCACACCATTTAGATCCCATGCCTTTGCAGTACTGATGGAGTGAGCTCATTATATGTACATCTTCTAATTTTACACCAGCACACCATGGTTCATTAACACAGAACAAAAGAAAATCTAAAGTAGCAACACGATAGGCACATCAAAAATGCAAACATAATGAAAGTTAGTTTTTAGTCTCCACAGGATTTTTTTTTTTTTTTTTTTTAAACAAAGTAGAAGTATTTTAATGCTGACACTGCTGACTGTACTGGAATACATTGTGGTACACTAAATATAACTTTAATTGGACTAACAGAGTACAGGAGCGCACACGTGCACCTGCAGTACATGATATGCTGGCCACTGTGCCACTGGGTCTGCTGTTATGATGATAAGGGTCATGCTGGCTGCACTGTGGGATTGGCCTCACTATCAGGAGAAGCTGCAGGAGTGGAGTGGAGGGGCAGCCCAGAGAAGTGAAGAGAGGCTCCAGGACACAAAGCATCTGTCATGGCTGCATCTGTGTGGCAATTCCATGCAACATGAGCACCACATGCATGAAGTCACCTGTGTGGGTCTGAAGGATTTGGTGAATCCCAGGTGCAGTTTGGCAAGATTACTGTGACGCAAAATATATAATATTTTCTGTCTAACTATTAACGGATGTGATGATTCTGATGTGCGTTATTTTCCGGTGCTTCATGCAAGATGAATCAAAATAAATGTAATTGGTGCATTTTTTATCATCATACATACACTGCATTAAGTAAACAGAAGTTAACTAGCTAATTCATGTTATAGTGCATCTAGAAAGTATTCACAGCATTTCAATTTTCCACATTTTGTAATCTCCAAAATATGTTTTTCACATTGTTATTATGGGGTATTGTGTGTAGAATTTGGAGGGGAAAAAAAAATCAACCATTTTTGAATAAGGCCATAACACAACAAAATGTGGAAAAAGTGAAGCACTGTAAATACATTCCAGATGCGCTGTATTGCAAATCACAAGTAAACTACTACTTTTGGCAACTGAACACATGATAATAGGTGAGGTAAATATGCATTTTCATTAAACATTTGACAACTTGATACCTTTTTTTATTTATGCATTAATGTGCAGAAGCTAAGTGTTTAACAAATTGATGTTCTTGTATGAGGCACAAAACATGAGTAAACGTTTTTTGGCCACTGAACACATGATCATAGATAAAATAATTCTGCAATTCAAATTAAACATTTAAAAACTTGGCACACTACAAGTTACTACACTAATGTTATTGAATGAGACACAAAATAAGAGTGAAGTGTTGTGTGGGCTGCTGAAGAGGAGGTACTGCTGGCCCACCACCACCAGAGGGCACCCTGCCTGGAGTGCGGGCTCCAGGCACCAGAGGGCGCTGCCATCTCACAGGAGCAGCCGGGGTGACAGCTGTCACCTACGACAGCTGTTACCAATCATCTGATCCGCAGCGGTATATCTGCAAGATGTCATCTCCACTTCTTTGCCGAGATATCGCTCTACCAGGGAGGTAACGATCTCAGCTGACTGTGTTTTGACAGGAATATCTATTGCTTGTGTGTGTTGGACAGCAGATAATCTTGTTTCTTTTTTCGACGAGAGGTGGAGGTGGTTTTCCCACCATACGTGTTGCTGGGTGCACACGCACCCACATCTAACTGTTTTGTTCCTCGCCAGCAGTACCAGATCCGACAAGCAGAGGCAGTGGCCACCTGGGTGTTTGGGACTTGGCGGCTCCAGTATTCCCGGGGTTCGGTGGCAGAGGAAATCGTGTGGTTCCGGTTCTGCTTTGGACGGACGTCTCTTATCTTCGAGCCTGCCCACGTGACACATTTTTTGTGAATTGACTACTTGCCTACAATTGTTATTCGCCGTGTTGGTTGTGCTTCTTCACAACAGTAAAGTGTTGTTATTTGACTTCCTCCATTGTCCGTTCATTTGCGCCCCTGTTGTGGGTCCGTGTTCCTACACTTTCACAACAGTGAAGTGCTTCTTCAGTGAATAGGCGATCAAAGATGAGGTAAATGTGTAATGCAATTAAATGTTTGAAAATTCAGCACATTATTTATGTATCAAGCAAACACTCATCTTAGGGCTGGTCCCACTGGCATTTAGGAAGATTTGTGTATGAATTGCGCATAAAATTGGTTCATATTCGCTAAACATTTGCAATATCTGTGAAACATGCTTGTATGAGTCGGCTGACACCCGCACATGTCCGCAATTATCCGCAGAGGCACGTTCTTCCGTTGCCAGTATTTTTGAGCTGCACAAAATTTTGGCTGCGGATGACATCCGCCTTACATACTGAATACATACTCAATCTATGCGCTGTATATCTGCCATTAACCACTGATATCTGCAACTGATAGGGATTTGTGGCTTGGCAGCGGACCGGGACAGTGTGTAAAACAAATATATTGCATGCCTATCATGTCCACATCATGGACTAAAATAAGTTGTAGTGAATGCCTACAGATTGGCCATGGATAAAGCGTTTGTATTACGTCTGCTTTGCATCTGATTTGCGGGCAATCTGTGAATGCATAACAAACACTTCACATAAACCCAAAGTACTGTATGAGGCAGAAAGCGACATATCTGCCAGTCAGTGCCAGTCCAACTGTGTAGATCCACAAAGACGTAATAGCTGCTGCAATCCAACAACATACTGTAAATCCCCAGCTGCAGAGACGCCGGGTCTCCTTCAGGACTTTTATTTAACACCAACAAAAGGAAGAGTTGCTGTTTAGCCACAACTCACGCTGAAGTCTCTGTTTTCTCTTACACTCTAAAAAAAAAAAAAAACACCGTCTCACACCCAAGTAGCTTCCCCAAACTCATGAACAGTTATCCCTCGCATGACAACATGAACATCAACTCTGTGATCAACTTGTCCGAGTCCAGTACTTGCTCCAGAGGCTGTATTGTTGGTGTGAATAGTGATGCCGAAAGGCCTGAGTGTGCTTCTATTATGACCGCCATGCAGATGCTGTGCACGCGCAACACGTTCGCGATGCATTCATAATACACCTGTAATACTGCCGTGATAATCGCATTGTGTCTGATCTGTTTCCTTACTACATGCGTTATATAACCATGATTGTTCATCATATATTTGTTATACATTATTAATATATCTGTAATTCATACTGGGACATTTGTCATTTTTGGCCAATTTTGTTGTGGACGACAACGAATGCCCGTAATTTGTATACTCAATTCATGCGCAATTAATCCTCTCCCCAGTGGGACCGGGCCCTTAGATTTGGCTTGCTGACCTGTTGCTTCAGTTCTTATTGCTATTCTTCTTCCAAGTAGTGTGGAAGTTACATTCCCTGTTTTCTGTTTTCGTTTTGTTGTTTTTTTTTTTTTTTTTCCCTGGGTGTGGTCTTTCAGTTGGTATATTTTTTTTTAAATGTATTAATTCTCAAAGGCACTGAACGTTTCTCTCATCCAGTTCACCTTCTTGCTTTGTGGGCAATTGGCATCCAGCTTAATGGTGCATTACCACTAGGGATGGGTATCGAGAACCGGTTCCTTTTGGGTATCTTTAAGAAATGATTCAATCCACCGGCATCAATAAACCTTTTGCTTAACGATTCCCTTATAGGTCCTTCAGAGTGGCTGTTGTTTTTGGGGGTGTTTGTCAGGAAAATTATAATTTCTCTACATTGATTACAGACCCTGCAGCGGGTCTGTAATCAACTTTTCTTTGCTTTGAACCTTGAACCAATCAAAGCAGTGATTTGCAGATTGAAGCAGTGCTTCGATCTGGTGCTTCATTGATTCATTGTTTTATTTCGCTTTATCTTAATTTTCCGGACTAATACCCTAAAGAGCATTTGTCTGTGAGTAATATTTACCTTTTTTATGAAAAACTGACCTGTTATGGTCTTCTGAAACAGTTGATAGATGTATTTTAGAACTTAAAAACGGGACCGATGCTAATGCGCATGTCTATGGCTTTTTCAATGTTAAAGTTAACATTAAGCTGTTCACATTTCAGCAGGTTGTGTGTGCATTTGTTTTCTGTATAATAATGGCTCAGCGTTCGTTGTCGTAAAAGAGTCAAATTGTATTTTTTTATTTATTTTTATTCATATATTAATAATAATAGCAACAACAATAAGAGTAATAATAACTCATAATAACTAATAATGCTACAATACAATTTTAGAGAAAGAGACAAAAAGAACCTGATGAAACAAAACAACAGAAAAGATAAAACCAACTAACAATGAAAATAAATAAATACATATAGAAATAAATAAGTTTCCTGTGAACACCGAGTCACTCTTACACCTCCACTTCATCCCTGTTTTATTTAAGTTTGACAATTTGTTTCGGTCAAGCCATATTTTCAGTTTGTTAATTTCTTCAGTGATTTCCTCCAGAGCTATCTGCCAAGCTAGAAAACTGCTGCATCCTAGTAAGAGCAGAATACTACTGGAATGCATTTGAATAAGGGAAGTTGTTTTTTTTTTTTCCCTCACCAAAATGGATGCTGCGCTCACTGCAGTTTATTGTCTGGAATAGTCCCAGATTGCATTTCAGAGCTTCTAGAATTCAAACATTTCCATGTGGGTGGTGTTGGGGGGTAATTTTAGGTTTCAGCTTTTTTGTTTTTCACCACTTTCATCCCTGAATATGTCAATTGTGAGTCACTTTTGTGTGGATTAAAGTCACTAACTGGGACTCCTGTCTTGTTGCGAGAAAGAAACGAGAATCGTCCTCCGTTCTGGTCACACAGTTCCAAACACTGCGCGGCTCTCTGCTGAGTCAAGTTAGAACAATAGAGTCCACTCAGAATTAATAACTTCAAAGCGAAATGCAATTTAAATCAAATGACACCTCTCTCCAAACCTTGCAATACAAACAAACTGCAATCAATCAAAACGTTTTTTCCTCCCAAAATGAGACGTCCTACGCTGACGTGCAGCATCCGGCTGAGCTCAGCTCAGAGGTATGGAGAGACAAAATGTCTGAAAGGAAATGCTTTTGACAAAAACTACAGATTTTATTTATTTTTATTCATGTCCAGAGATCAAGGATCCAGTGACCATTTAGTACACAGAAAATTCACAAGAGGTTTTGATAAGGGAATTGATAAGGAATGTGATCAATAAGTGGAATTGATAATGGCATCGATATAGATAAAATTACCACCACCTTCTGCTGTGTAGTGCAAATCACAGTACCTCATTCAGTATACAGGAGCTGCTTGTCATGCATATAGTTGGTGCTATTTAGTGGCCATAGATGGCACTGCAGTATTTTTTCATATATAATTTGCTTATATTGCTTTGAATATAAGTCACAAAACCTCCCAAATTAGTAAAAACAAAACAAATTAAAAAAAAAACAAATGTGACTTATAATCCATAAAGTACCGTAATTATCTTACTGTTTAAATGTCAAATTGTATGATATACCGGATTATTACAACAGTCAAACCTTCAGTGACATCGCCAATATGTTTTTTGAAGAGTGAGTTTGAAGCTCAAGTGGGTTGGTTTTGAATAGCTCCATCTTGGCAGTGCTTGACTCTCACTCATATCTGGCCACCCCAGAAATGGGTGAAGGGGTTGACCATGGGTAAGATGCACAAATAAAGCCCATGTCACATATCTCAAACTTAGAGTACACCCTGGATAGGCCGCCAGTCCATCGCAGGGCCGACACACACAGGCAAACTCATTCATATACTCTCACTCACATCTACAGTCAATTTAAAGTTTTGAGTTCACTTAACTTGCATATGTTTGGAAGTGGGAGAAAGCCAGAGCACACTGAAGGAACCCATGCAAACATGGGGAAAACGTGTAAACTTCATATCGACAGGACCTGGTCAGAAGCAAACTCAGAACCTACTTGCTGTGAGACAATACTGCTAACCATTCAGGCACAGTGATGCAATCTCAAATTAATTAGTTGTATCCTATTTCACCTCACATACAGTTGTAATGACCAATGAAACCAGTGCCAGGCTTTAAACATGTTTATTTTTGCTGTAAAGTTGGACATTTTATCATTAGGCTCTGTTGAGATTCACTCATTTTTTAAGCTCGTCTCAAATGGCCATTAGAGGAACTGCATGCTTTCAAACTTCCATGTTAGCCTCATTTTTCAGCAACAGAGGTTGCGGCTTATCTCATGGTAGTAAGATGCAAAATAAACACTGATGATTTTATTACGTCCTTGGCAGATGTAAATATATTTATAAATGTACCCTATAATAGTGTACAGTAATCTCACTCCAATTCAGAACATTGACATCTGTTGATCAGGAAAATGTGGTTTACATACACAAAGCCTGTGTCTCACTTTCACTTCTATTACTCAGGTGCAGTTGAGCATCTTACATGGGCACATATGGGTGCTCAACAGGTTTGTGTTTTTGATATGGCTTTTTATTTGTTTGTAAAGGTGATTGAAAGGACAGCTCACTTCGCCTGAGTGTGTCATTGATTTGTAACCGCAGCACAATTTTCAATACAACCTGAAAGGCATGACACCGGCTTGGTGGCTTTAATCTTACTGATTAGATCTGACCTTGACCAGAAGAAGAGAGTCAAACCATGCGATTATCCTTTAATATATTCAAGGTACGGTTTTATTATTATTTTTGAACTCATTGTGTTTCCAGCTGTGTATAGAGCACTTAATGAGCTGAGGCTTTTATTTCAGGAGATTGGCAGGGGGTGACGTGTTAGACCATAGAGCAGGAACTGGTTTTGATATAATTTGGGCCAGACCTCCTGCACTGCTTCAAATTTCACAGCAGAAAATCTAAACACATTTGCTGTTCCTTGTCTGAAGAAGAAAAAGAATCAGTCTGTTGGGATTTTGCAGTCCCCCGGTAATCTGAGGGGGGTTTCTTATCTAAAATGGATCTGGATCTAATGGCATGGATAAAGGAGCATTTTTCCCCCCATTTCAGACTCTGTAATAGGAATGGAAAGCACTTGTATCGGAAACGTAGTTTACTCTCTGAAGCTTCCATGAAGACCAAAGATTGAATTTTGTTTAGTCATTAGATTTTGCCTTTGATTTTTATCCTGACTGTCTCAAACAAGCAAAGCCACACTTGATAAACTGCAGATTATCCAAACATTGAATTTGTTGTAAAGCATCAAAGATAATTCAGGTGACTGAGTCACACTTATCTGCAGCTAATTTCCTTGTGAGATATTGAGCAGGTACTCGGTGGGATAAGGAGTAAGGCTTACCAGTACGTAGAACTGGGTTTGATTATCGGTCACACTACCTGTCTGTGTCCTTCATCTGCATCATTTCCGTCCACCCAGCTGTACATAGTTACCAGTCTTTGTTGGGGCAGTAAACTTCATTTTCCTGGCCGACCAACGAGCAGGAGCTATAGACCCTTATCCACTTCATGCTACGGAGTCTGGGAATAAGCAACAGCAGCAATATAGCCTATGGAGGACTTACTTCATTACATTTTACCTCACGCTTTTATCCTGTCTCAAACAAGTAAAGCTATTCTTGATAAGCTGCATATATATATATATATATATATATATATATATATATATATATATATATATATATAATGAATGTTTATGAGTTCAATGGAAGGAATATTTCATGAGGTGAAAGCTGGAACATACCATTCAATGAGGCGGAGCTAAGTTGAATGGTATGTTCCAGCTTTCACCGAATTAAACATTTGTTCCATTGATAGAATGTAAAAACATTCATTTTTTGTTATATATATATATATATATATAGGCTAAAATAGATCCTTGTCATTTGATGTTTTATTTATTTATAAACAACAGAAAAGGGACTTACATTTTGGTGTTCCACTGCTGTTAAATTCCAAATTGTGACGTGTAGTCCAGTGAGGGCACATGCGAGCACGACCACCGCGCGTGCATATGCGTACATGAGCGTGTGTGCACGTGTGCAGAGTGCAATGGTACCAACACCAACACCAATGGGACAAATTAATCCATGTCACGTGACACACAAAGCACCAATCAACTGACAAGGATCCACTCAGCTGTTTTATAACATCAAAGATATTTCATGTAATTGTTTCACATTTTTTTCTGCAACTATTTTCCTATTAACCTTTTTGTAGATCTTTTTTTATTTGACAGTTAATTTAGTAGCAACTCAGGCTGGCAAAGGATTGGTCTCCCCACACCCCTGGCATTTGCTTTAGCTCAATTCCAAATTGTGGATAACATTTAAATTTGGTTGATTATACATTCAAATTGGTAAAATACTCTTGGACTAGCATTTAACCAAGGACTCATTTTCAAAGTGAATAAACATATGTTTTGCAACACTAAACCTACATCATTGAAGATATGTTGCATTTTTCATTTGATCCTTAGAGTGGGTTTGTACTTTAGTGTACTTGGGCAGCAGTGGACAATTGTAATACCTACCTGGACTATAAACATATGACATTGTTATACTATTCAGTCAGAAATTTAAACCACTATGGCATTTCTTTGAAGGAAAGTTGTGCTGTTCCTTTGTGTTGAAAGGGGCCAGTTGAGGTCATTCAGACATCAGATAAGAATGTCCCCAAGGCTGCATCCATTTAGAAGTTTCTGTGACAGTGCTACATACAGGAGACCCAAAGGAATAACAGAATATGATGTAGTGATTGCATATCCCAGGTAGCCTGGAAGACCTTGTGATCCTCACGAGGCATGGGAGATTGTGGGTGTGAATGGCACATTTCCACTCATGCTTCCATACAGAGCTCAGAAAGGCATAAGTTACTTCCCCAGCCAACGCCTGTACCCATTTACCTCTGGACAGACTGAGATCAGACAGTGCAGATGCAGTGTCCTATTCAAGGACATATAAAGGTATCCTGAAGCACACACCTGAAATCAAACCCTGTGTATGTATTGGTAGTCCAGAACCATCATCTCAGTCTTATTATAGTTTAGAAGCTTAGCTGACATCCAATTCAATACAGGGGAAATAACAATGAGCCAACAACCAACCCCTGAGGGACACCACACTGAACAGTGGAGGATCCAGATAAGTTGTTTTAGACAACACACTGCAATTGACCCAACAAGTGAGACCTCAGCCAATAATATAATATGCTGGGGTGGGTTTAAAGGTGCTGTGAGTTGTAAATATACAAGTAAGTAGATTCCAGCTGCAATACACAGTCAAGTCCTCAGATGATGAAATGTGTGCCTGAAAACCTGCGTCAGGGTTAAAATTTCACTGTGAAATGTTTTACCTTTACATGATATGATCATTAATCAGTGCATTGTGATTGCTGACAGGGATAATGACTAATGTTTAATTCTGCTCATTTAGCTCACACACACAAAAAAAGCTGATTGCAGTGAGTTTCATGGGGTCCTGAAATCCCAGTGACACAAAGTACTAATCCTGGAAACATTAATGACAGTGTGTGGGTTTGCACACTGTGAGCCCTAACTTCCATCCACTGCAAAGTGGAATACAGAGCACTGCTTGTGTCACTGTGAGTTTCTACTCAACATAATTGTCATTTTTACACCCACGTTCTTTAAATAGTCAGTCTGCTTGCCTTCATGTGGGTGTGCTGATCAAAAACTGAGGATTGGTCAGACAGAGAGATGGTGTGTTCACATGGTCTGCCGTTAAAAGCCTCACCTCACATGGAGCATCCACAGCCCACATACAGGTACAGTTAATAGCACATCATAGGACCATGTCACTGAATTCAACCAAAACAAACAAACAAACAAAAAAACTTAATGAAATAAAAATAATAGTTATTGGAAAAAACACCTGTATATATCATATAAGGAATAATGTCGCCAATCTGTTCTGTGTATGCGTGATCCTTTCAGATTCAGACTGGATGGGAGACCTCTTAAAAAGACAAGTGGCTATATGCGTTTCCCCAGGTGAAAATGGAGATGTGTCAGTAAGGAGAGCCGGTGGAAAGCTGCAAATATACTGTGGTGACCCTATTAAGGGTCCCATTAACAACAAGTGGAAAAACAGTGATTTCTAAAGTGTGGGCCACAGCCCCATGGCAACCCTTGATGGTATTTAATTTTAATACATACTTCTTGGCATAGAAACAAGAGAGAAGCTGACGGGACTTACTTTATTTTCCAGTAAGCTCTTTAACTGAGTGAGACATTGACAGTAAAACAAGCTTGTTTGGGATTATTTTTGTTGTTTTTTCAATTTGAATAAAACAATTATTTTCATTTTGTTTCTTCCATTAAAAGTGTCTTTGTAGGCTTTACCAAGATTCTGTTTTGCAACATTTTGCAACTGTTGTCAGGGCAAACAGCTTTTTGTATTTTTGAATCACTATAAAGAAACTGCAAAACTACAGCACCACATATTTTTCATTTGTTTTCTGTCTCCTTGTTTTCCAGCAGTGCTCCTCCTGTACATCCATAGGCGCAGGACCTGTGATGCTACAAGAAGGACTGTTTTTAAGAATATTTAACTGATTAAGCCCCCTGATTAACTCCCTCAGCCCCAACCAGTCCCAGCAGAAGACTGCCCCTCCCTGAGCCTGGTTCTGCTGGAGGTTTCTTCCTGTTAAAAGGGAGTTTTTCCTTCCCACTGTAGCCAAGTGCTTGCTCACAGGGGGTCGTTTTGACCGTTGGGGTTTTACATCATTATTGTATGGCCTTGCCTTACAATATAAAGCGCCTTGGGGCAACTGTTTGTTGTGATTTGGCGCTATATAAAAAAAAAATTGATTGATTGATTGATTGATTAATATGGATGTTAATATTGGTATTCCTATTCCTAATATTCCTAAGCAGGAAATTCATTCAGAATCTTAACTTCACTGCACCCCCCACCCTTCACTTTGCATCTTTCATATTCTAGTGTCAGTTGTATAATTATTATGAGCAGAGGTGTGAGCAGAAAACCCCAACTGGCCTCCTTCACACTTCTCATAAATATTTATGAATACATTTGAATAATGTGATTTTTGTAACAACAAAATATGATTTGGAGGAAGGAATATCAGTGAGTAGGAAGGTGAAGAATGTCAACAAGCAGCAGGGGAAGATCTTTGCACAGCTCGCAATAGGTCTTCCAGGGCTGATGAATGAGTTGCTGTTGAGACTTCAAGACGAATGACATAAAAATTGCAAATTTATTCTGTATCCATGGTGACACGCTTGGAACTTTGAAACCACGTCTGGTCTGATTAGTTCTTGACAATGTTTTATGTACTTATTGTGGTTTTCTTCTTTTTCTTTTCATGGTATTTCCAAGAACCAATTAGTAAAGAGTGAGAAAATCATGTGCCTGTTACTTGCTGTATCTAACAATTCTTTGAAAGCTACAGTGTGTAGTATTTAGTGGCATCTGGTCGTGAGTTTGCAGATTGCATTTTGCCATTGTCAGTCATGATTTTGTTTCTCTTCACATTTTCGCTTCTTTGGTGACAAGCATCTATACCCCCTTACCTTTTGTCTTGATAAGCAATATGCATGATCTTATATCCATTTCATAAAAGTCAGGGTTCTCAAACTTCGTACAAGCAACCACTAGGCAGTGTAGAGGGGAATAAACACTGATTCCACTTCTTTATTCTTAAGTCTTCTGGAAGCACTGCAAAATGCGAAAGGCAGAGTAAATATGTCGCTTTTGGACTACTGTAACATGATGGTGGTGCAACATGGCGACCTTCATGAAGGGGACTGCTCTGATGTACATATGAAAGGCTCAGTTTAAGGGCCCAATCACACAGCACACAGTGATAGCTGAAAAAGTTACAAAGTCACAAATCATCAAAAATGTGGACGAATGAGCCGGCACTTCTCCCATCACCGAAAAGCCTATGAGTCCAAAGCGTATAAAAGAACGAAACAAAACAAACTAACAAAAGAAAAATGAAGCAAACGGCGACTATGATGCTTTAAACAAAATCAAAACAAAACATTCATGATGACGTGACTTGATAGCAAGCAGGTTTTTGACGAAGTGCCAGCTTGTGAGCATTTCTGCAGCCAACGTGCACTCTCCACAGCACCTGCAGGTGCGACATCTGGTTGTCTTGACAACAGGTTTTTCTTCACAAAAACAATCAATCAATCAGTTTTATTTATATAGCGCCAAATCACAACAAACAGTTGCCCCAAGGCGCTTTATATTGTAAGGCAAGGCCATAAAATAATTACATAAAAACCCCAACGGTCAAAACGACCCCCTGTGAGCAAGCACTTGGCGACAGTGGGAAGGAAAAACAATGTGTGAGGAACGTGCACGCACACACATGTTCCAGCCACAGATGTCTGGAACATGCGTAAATAGTTAAAGTAGTTGATAAAACGTTCTTGCTGCTATTGTTTCTGTATGACAACTTTGCTTTTCATCCCACACATGAATGAGTCACATTCAGCTCGTTGGATCTTTGTTGATCTGTTCAGATATCATCAATGTTTATGCAAGACCTCGGACTTGGGAGGTTGGGCGAAGCTGAACGACAATCAAATGGAACGGACAAATTGAAGACATCAGGATTTGTTCACATTTTTCAACAGTTTGAAAATTCTGATGACGCGCCAGCTACAGGAATGAAGCTGGATGATGGTTAAACAATGTCTCTGAAAGTCAACGTGGGTTTAGATTTCTTGTTTCGTTTTGGCTTCAGTGTCCTTTGTTAGTGCCGTGTGACCGGGGCTTAAGCTTTAATAACACATTATTTTATGAAGAAAATGAGCTGTTGGTCAATAGTCTGGGACGAGGAAATTCATATTGATTTATTTATCTCAGCAGAAATCTTGTTACGTCAAAGAATATTGTAGTTTGTCTGGCAGGAAGGCACTGGCCCTTTGATGTTGCTGTTTGCTTTAGTTCATTAGTTACTGAGAAGAATATCGGTGAGAGTTTTATATATTCGGAAATACAATGTGTGTGAGAGTTTTGAGGTAAACAGTATAGGGTAGGTACGATAAGTGTGTGCTTCAAACTACACATTTTTGGATAAATGAAAATTGTCCTATTTATATGATTGCATGACACTTACAACTTGACTGTCTTTATCATTTTTATCAACAAAAATGTATAAAATATTTGTTGCTAGATTTTTCCAGAAAGATCCGCATAATACTTTCCAAGCAATTGTAGAAAACATCAATAAATCCTCATTCAAGCAGGGCTGAAGATTTTTTTTTTTTACTTTTTTTTGCGGGGGGGTTAAATCTGCTCCAGAAATCCAGCAGACTTTACCTTCCTCTGTGATCCACCCCTCTGCTAATTTACATGTAAATCAGCCTGGTTGTTTTTGCATAAACTAGTTCAGGGTTTTGTTTTGTTTTTTCCTGCAGAGACAAATGTGAGGGAGCTACCTCGTTATAATTTTGGGCCACCTCAGTCTCAGCAGGCATCAACAGTGGGCTTTGCCCGAGGTAAAGGTTTGACAAAATATTTTAATGATGTCTGCCCCTTTGGGCACAAATAATTCATAGTCTCACTTGTTTTTCTGTGCCATTTTTGTTGTTTTGTGACTTTTAAAACATGGCAGGCATGTGCACATTTATTTGTTCAGCATACATGTTGGCAGAAGATATCAATTAGAGTCTGCTGGCAGCTGATGCGGACAGCCGAATTTATCAAGTCAGAACACTGAGAATAAAGTTTTTTTTTTTTTTACAGAAATACATTTGTCCATTCACCCGTACGTTTATCCTCTATGAAACGGTACATATTCTTGTATGTCTGCAAGTGTCACAGGGTTCAATTTAACATCATCTCTCTCTAAAAAAAAAACAAAAAACAAAAAAAAACAAAGATCAAACAATGATGAAAAAAGAAGACAGATTTTACATACCCGTAGTGTCATGGGATGTGTAATCTCTCCATACACAGCAAAATCAGCAGTGTTAAATTAACACTGACAGTGTCTATATGGGCCCACACTGGGATAGTGAGGAATATATAGACACTGGCATCCCATATATATATATATATATATATATATATATATATATATATATATATATATATATATATATATATATATATATATATATATGTGTATATATATATATGTATATATATATATATATATGTGTATATATATATGTGTATATATATATATATATATATGTGTATATATATATATGTATATATATATATATATATATGTGTATATATATATATATATATTTTTTTTTTTTTTTTTACGAGTGCGTTGCCCGTGGGGATCCATGGGCTCTAGAATGGGGTAGTGTTCAGAAAATAGGAAGCTCTAATTTTTCAAGGGTGGTAATACATTATGCAAAGTTGCTATAATGAGTTGGAATGGCGTGCGAGTCCAGAATGTTTTTAGAACCTTCGACCTTTGACCTCAACAGTTTTTCAAGAAAGAAGTCAACCCTTTTATTTTCTGTTAATTACATTACATTTAATGTTAAATTACTGTCTTAACCCTTATAATGTCTTCAGGTCCATGGGACCCATTTTCAGTTTTTACTTAAAGATAAATGAATAAAAAAAATGTTTTTTCAAACTAAGATTCACTGGCCTTGGCTCATTTTCTGTGAGAAACATAAATAAGAAAACATTGTCAATGATCCCCCCCCACCATATATCCCCTTTCATATTTATATTACATACAGGATCTTCGGGGCTAGTGAAAGTGTGGAAATCGTAGGTCCTGTGCACCCTCATTTTCCCTTTCTGCTCTCTGTGGGGGAAGCAGGTGAAAAGGGCCCTTGGTGTGAGCACCCACTGTTCCCACACAATGTTGCAACGTTGTGCGGGAACTGCACCCACATTCTCACACATTTCCCCTCTGTCTTGCAGGAACAACTCTTTGGGACCTGACACAATAAATAGCTCTGTCAGCATGGTGGTATAGTAGCAATTGATGATGGCAAGGTGAACCCTCTGCCCAAGACAAATTTCTCCCGAGGCAGACTAATAAAGACACTTTGACTTTTGACTTTAATCAGGCTGCCTTACAGTTGATATCAGAAGAGAAAGAGGGTTTTGATGGTGATGCAGAGGAAGAAGTACATTTGCAATAAACACATAGTGAAACTGTGCCCCTCTTGTGTTCGATCGTCTGTTATGAAAATGGCTGAGTTCAGTTAAGATGATGTTTTGTTCAGAAAGATGTTATGTGTAAACTGACCTGAGTGGGTTGAATTTCTAATGAAATTCAAATAAATAGTACACTTTAGTTTTGGAAAAAAACTTGCTTCATTTGTACGAGGTCTGTCCAAAAAGTATCGGCCCTTTTTATTTTTTTCAAAAACCATAAGGATTTGAATCACGTGTGATTGCATCAGCCAAGCTTGAACCTTCGTGTGCATGCGTGAGTTTTTTCACGCCTTTCGGTTGCATCATTCGCCTTTGAGCAGGCTTTGTGTGAGCAGTGGTCCACCCCTCTCATCTGATTTTTATTGTGAATAAATGTCTGAATGATTTGGAGCTTTGCTGCATCAATTTTTTCCAGAAACTGTGAGAGACCTCCAGATGGTAACCATTCGGAAAATTCAAATGGCTTTGAGGGACGATTTTATGGGGATTACACAGATTAAGGAGTGTTCCAGCCAGTTCAAAGACCGCCCACAACTGCTGAGAGCGCGCTGCGCTCCGAGCGCCGATCACCAGGCTGAAACCCCACTGAAACAACCAGATCATTTCCAACGTGAAGGCTTTGTTGATCCGGGACATCATCCGACTTACACAAAAATGGCAGGAGATGTGGACATCAGTACTTTTTCGGCACATTCCACTGTTACAGGAGTTTTTTTCATGGAAAGAAAAGCAGACGGATGTGCCACCGTGCCGCTCATGGCGCGGCACAAAACCACCTCCATGTTGGTCTCACAGGATGGCTTTGAGATGGCTTTCAGATGGCTGTCAGTGGGTTTTCAGTCGTGTGACTTACCGAGAAATTGTGGATGAGCCTGCACATGCCAGAACATGTCCTGTGAGGCTTCATCATGGCATTGCTTTGCGCCATGCGGCTCCACCACAACGCATGGAATTCCTCTGCACGTCTGTCTCAGTGTGCCTAAAAAGTGCTGATGTCCCAATCTTCCGCAATTCCTGTGCTAGTCAGAGGACGTCCCGGATAAAACACAGCGTCCAGTTTGGAAATGAATGGCACATTCTACTGTTACAGGAGTTTTTGTCATGGAAAGAGGAGCGGAGGAATTCCGCGCATCGCGGCGGTGCCGCATGGTGCAAAGCAACGCCGTGATGAAGCCTCACAGGACATGTTGGGGCATGTCCAGCTCATGCACAATTTCTCGCTTAGTCACACGACTGAAAACCCACCGACAGCCATCTGAAATCCACCTGAAAGCCGTCCTGTGAGACCAACACGGAGGTGGTTTTGTCCCGCGCCATGACCGGGATGGTGGCACAATCCTCCGCTTCTCTTTCCATGAATAAAACTGCTGTAACAGTAGAATGTGCCGAAAAAGTGCTGATGTCCACACCTTCTGCCTTTTTTGTGAAACTCAGACGACATCCCGGATCAACAAAGCCTTCACGTTGGAAATGATCTGGTTGTTTCAGCGGGGTTTCAGCCTGTCGATCGGCGCTCGGAGTGCGCCGCGCTCTCAGACGCTGTGGGCGGTCTTTAAACCGGCTGGAGCACTCCTTAATCTGTGTAATCCCCATAAAATCGTTGCTGAAAGCCATCTAAATTTTCAGAATGGTGTCCACCTGGAGGTCTCTCACAGTTACTGGAAAAATTTGATGCAGCAAAGCTCCAAATCGTTCAGACATTTATTCATAATAAAAATCCGACGAGAGGGGTGGACCACTGCTCACACAAAGCCTGCTCACAGGCGAATGACGCAACCGACAGGCATGAAAAAACTCACGCATGCACACGAAGGTTCAAGCTTGGCTGATGCAATCACACGTGATTCAAATCCATATGGTTTTTGCAAAAAATAAAAAAGGCCGATACTTTTTGGACAGACCTCGTACATCTGTTAATTATTTTCCAGTTATGCCTGTTTTATGATGCATATTCTTATTTTGGCCACTTGGCTTTTTAGTCCAGATGACGTCCCGGATAAAACACAGCGTCCAGTTTGGAAATGAACGGCACATTCCACTTTTAACGAGGAGTTTTTGTCATGGAAAGAGGAACGGATGCTTCGCGCGTCACGACGTCAAGCGAGACAAAGAACACCTCCGTTTCGGAGTGCCAGAAGGACAAGCTGGGACATGCCGTTCCTCTCTCTTTCCATGACAAAAACTCCTCGTTAAAAGTGGAATGTGCCGTTCATTTCCAAAGTGGACGCTGTGTTTTATCCGGGACGTCGTCTGGACTAGCACAGGAATTGTGAAAAGACGTGGACATCAGCACTTTTTCGGCAAATTGACCCGAGACGCGCAAAGCAACGCCGTGATGAAGCGTCACAGAACATGTTCTGGCATGTCCAGGCTCGTCCACAATTTCTTGGATAATCACTCGACTGAAAAACCACCGACAGCTGTCTGAACGCCATCTCAAAGCCGTCCTGTGAGACCAAAACGGAGGTGGTTTTGTGTCGGTCCAGCAGCGAATCCATCGCTCCTTTCCATGACAAAATCTCTTGTTAAAAGTGAAATCTGCAGGAAAATAGTTGATGTCCAGCTCTTGTGATAACCAGAGAAATTGCACACGATGGTCACGGATCCACATAGCGATCCGTTTAGAAATGAAATGGTCGCTCAGCCTGTCGATGGCAGCTGGAGCGCGGCAAGCCCCACAGCTGCTGTGGGCCGTCCTTAAAGGGACAGTAACATCCCTTAATGTCTTTGAAGCCCATAAAATTTTCACCAAAAATCACCTGAATTTCTCGAATGGTGTCCACATGGATGTGCCTCACAGTTTCTAAAAAAAATTTGATCAAGCAAAGCGGCAGTCTCTCAGCCATTTCCCTGACAATGAAAATCCGTCGAGAGGGCTGGACCACTCCTCACTCAAAGCCTGCTCACAGGCGAATGACGCCACCGACAGGCGTGAAAAAAATCACGCATGCGCATGAAGGTTCAAGGTTGGCTCACGCAAGCACATGTGATTCAAATCCATATGTTTTTTGTTTTTTTTTTTAAATAAGGTCGGATACTTTTCTAATAGACCTCATACAAACAAACCAAAAAAAAGCAAAAAAACAAACTGGACACTACACCATCATCTCCTACAGATGGGCGGATGCCAGGGAACACACAGAGATGGAGTACAACTCCCAGTCAGTTCATACTTTGCAAATGCAAATGTACATGTGCCCTAAGCAAGACAACCCTCCCACCTCAGCCTAATTTTGAACCAGGATAAACCCTGCTATTGATAGCCAGACAATACATACAAACCAGTAGTCAGTAATGAAAACATAACCTCTTTTGCGGAGGTAATTCATCTGAGTAATTAGTGATACTCCTGAATCAATGTTATAAATTATTCCAGGATGTGCTGTTTGTGGTGGAACCCAGATGTGTGATGTGTCATTGGGCCAAATACAGGACATGTACACATATTCATTAAATGTTTGTGTTGCTCATCATGAAACATCAGTTTCAGCACTACTGAATACTGTATGAGCAACTGGCCAGGGATGATTAGAATACAGCAAACCGAATGGTGATGCACAGCTGCCACTTTTGATGGTAGCAAAAAAAAAAAGCATCAGTAGCATTGTAATATCATGATGTCCCGTGCATAAGGGCTAAGGTTTGCAGACAACCTCTAAAAGTAAACCCAATCGTTTTTAACATGAATTGTACAAATTTCAAGGGCAGTGGCCTTTGAAAAGCATTTAGTTTATCTTTCTTCTGCAGAAATATTGTATTTCTTAGATTTTTTTTGCTAATATAAGCAAGAGCTTAATATGTCATGTGTATTATGGTGCATCACTTTTTCCACATCTTGTTATGTTACAGACGTATTCCAAGATGGAGTGAATTCATGCTTTCCCCTCAAAGTTCTACACCCAACACCCAAAAAGGACAGCATGATGTTTTAAATTTTGCAAATTTATTAAAAAACAAAAAACAAAACAACAACTGAGAAATCACATGTACATGAGTATTCACACCCTTTGCTCAATACTTTGTTGATGCACCTTTGGCAGCAATTACAGCCTCAAATGTTCTTGAATATGATGCCACAAGCAGTCTGAGGTCAGTAACGCTCTGCAGCAGGTTTTCATCAACGATGTCTCTGCACATTGCTGCATTTATCTTTCCCTCAATCCTGACTGGTCTCCCAGTTCCTGCCTCTGAAAAACATCCCCACAGCATGATGCTGCCACCACCATGCTTCACTGTAGGGATGGTGCCTGGTTTCCTCCAAATACGACGCCTGCATTCATGGTAAAGAGTTCAATTGTTGTCTCATCAGACCAGAGAATTTTGTTTCTCATGGTCTGAGAGTCCTTTAGGTGCCTTTTGGCAAACTCCAGACAGGCTGCCATGTGACTTTTACCAAATATGGCTTCCATCTGGCCACTCTAACATACAGGCCTGGACCTCTTGATGGGATGTTCTCCTCTCTCCACAGAGGAATGCTGGAGCTCTGACAGCGTGATTATCAGGTTCTTGGCCACCTCCCAAACTAAGGCCCTTCTCTCCCAATTGCTCAATTTAGATGATCAGGCTGCTCCAGAAAGAGTCATGGTGTTACATTATGTTATAGTGATGAACCCAAATTTGCAGACAGAGAGGAACCGAGGTGTGTGTGCCAAAAGCCAGAGTGATTTATTGCCGGAGCCAGGAGTTAACAGTTCAAGCAGTTCATGAAGTGAAAACACAGCAAACGTAATTTCCAAAAATAGTAGGAGCAAAAACAAAGACAGCTGGGCAAACTAGCACAAAAAGCAGTACAGACGTAAAGACTACCAGCAAAGCACGACAAAATATACAATAATCAGAGAGCACGGGGAGCAGACAAAGGAGAATGGATCCACAAGGACTGACTAATGGGTGAGAACTTAAATACCAGACAAACTAAATGATGGGAGGTGCCCGAAATCAGAGCATGAGCAAAAGATACATGTGGAAATGAACAAACACCAGGTGACTAACACTTATCAGAATACTGATGGTGCAAAACAATACAACTGACATCTTAGGGCAAGTGGACAAAATGAAACAACAATACCAACCATAAATGAAGAAGAAGAGAAATCATAAAACCACAAATCAACATAGAACTCAGGAGTTAATCAAGTGCAAGAGTGAAAGAAATAACATAAGATAAGGAGCTGATCAGAACACAAAGACTATAAAAACTGACAGTGATGAAAACCAAAATCCAGAGCTAAAAGAAAGAAGCAATGTAGAACTCAAACATGTGATGGAGTGCAATGGGAAAACACAACAAGACTGATGGCGAGTGAGGAAGCAGGATTGAAACATGAGGGACCCAGACAGAACACAGACCACCAGGACACAAACACTGACAGGGATCAAAATGCCAACAAATGAACATATACAGAACATAATATCACTTGAAGGTGCACTGAGGGGGAGAAAACCACAACACCTGGGGATCTGAACTTATTCCATTTACAGATGATGGATGCCACTCTGCTCATTGGGACCTTCGAAGCAGCATAAATGTTTATGTACCCTTCCCTGGATTTGTACCTCAAGACAATCCTGTCTCGGAGGTCTACAGACAATTCCTTTGACTTCATGCTTGATTCGTGCTCTCCTGTGGAACCTTCAACTGTGGGACCTTAGACAGGTGTGTGCCTTTGTAAATCATGTCCAATCAACTGAATTTACCACAGATGGACTCCAATTAAGCTGGAGAAACATCTCAAGGATCATCAGTGGAAACAGGATGGACCACAGCTCAATCAGAGCTTCATGGCAAAGGCTGTGAATACTTATGTATGTGTGATTCCTTAAGCCCCGGTCACACAGGACTAACGAAGGACACCGAAGCCAAAACAACACAAGAAATCTGGACTTACACTGACTTTCAAAGACATCATTTAACTGTCTTCCAGCTTCGTTCCTGTTGCTGGTGCTTCATCAAAATTTTCAAACTGTTGAAAAATGTGAATGAATCCCAACAACAACCTCAATTCTTCTGTGCTCCATTTTGTTTTCTGTGTTGATGTTCCTCATCATTTGCGTAGTTTCCGTAATGTCAGTGTTCCGTTTGAATGTTGTCCAACTTCGTCCATTCTCCTAAGTACGACATCTTGCATGAACGTTGATGATATCTGAATGGATTAATAACTAAAGCTCAGTTGAGCTGAACGTGACATGTTCATGTGTGGGACAAAAAGCAATGTTGTCACACAGAAACGATAGTGGCAAGAATGTTTTATCAACTACTTTAACTATTTATGCACGTTGAAGCCATTTGTGGCTGGAACGTGCACAAACATTGTTACTGTGAAGACAAATCTGTTGTCAAGACAACCAGATCCCACACCTGCTCTGCACAGCTCAGGCTGGTTGTGGACAGCACAGGCTGGCTGCAGACTTGAACACAGGCTTGTGCTTGGTCTCATACTCGCTGTCAAGTCACATTATAATGAATGTTTCATTTTGAAATTTTTAAAGTGTCAAGGTCAATGTTCTCTTTGTTTTTCTTTTGCTAGTGTTGGTTTTGTTTTGTTCCTTTATGCATTCTTGAATCACAGGCTTTTCTGTGATGGGAGAAGAGCAGGATCATTCCTCCACCTTTTCTCGTCGATTTGTGACTTTGTGACTTTTTTCCTTTGTTCAGCTATCATCATGTGCCGTGTGACCGGGTCCTTAGTTTATTTTTAATAAATTTGAAAAAATCTCACATTGTCATTATGGGGTATTATGAGGAGGTGGTGGCCAAGTGGTTAGTGCACTTGGTTTCTGTACGGCAGGTTGTCAATTCAAACCTCACTCCTGTTCATTTTTCCATGTAATGTGGTGTTGCATCAGGAAGGGCATCCAACATTAAAAAAAAAAAAAAAAACCCCAAAACAAAACAAAACAAAACAAACAAACAACAACAAAAAAAACCCTTGTGCCAAATGCAGATCCACCTCAGATTTGCTGTGGCAACTCCCGGGTGCAAAACAAGGGTTATTGTTTATTATACAAGGGGTATTGTGTGTAGAATTTTGAGGAAAGAAATAATTTCATCCATTTTGGAAAAAAAGCTATAACATAACGAAATGTGGATAAAAGTGAACCTCACAGGACACAGGTGCACAGGACATTTCCGGTGCTAAAAAAAAAAAAAAAATCAAAGAAAAAAATTATATTTGCACAGAGGCATGTGTGGAAGTGTTTCATCTTCAAAAGAATGTATTATGAAACACCCAGAATTATGACATTTAATTATATATATAATATATATATAAGTGCATGACTTGAGTACAAGTATGTGATTACTTTAATCCTCTGAAAATAAAAAAAGTTGCATGTTTTCAGTTCAGTTCTTCGCCTTAGCTAATGAGAAATGCCATAATAATAATAATAATAATAATAATAATATTATTATTATTATTGGTGGTAGTGATAGTGGCAGTAGTGGTGGTTGTGCTATTATGCTTGTTGTAATAATTGGATAGGGAATGCAGCCTTGCCCCAACTGAAGGAGTTCAAGTACCTCTGGGTCTTTGTTCACGAGTGAGGGGACGATGGAACGTGAGATTGGCCGGAGAATTGGTGCAGCAGGGGCGGTATTACATTTGCTTTACCGTACTGTTGTGATGAAAAGGGCGCTGATCCAAAAGGTGAGGCTCTCGATCTACTGGTCAATCGTCATTCCTTCTCTCACCTATGGTCATGAGGGTGGGGTAAAGGCCAAAAGAACTAGATCGCGGGTACAAGTGTCCGAAATGGGCTTCCTCAGGAGGGTGGCTGTTGTCTCCCTTAGAGATAGGGTAAAAAGATCAGTCATCTGTGGGGAGCTTGGAGTAGAGTCGCTGCTCCTTCGTGTTGAAAGGAGCCAGCTGAGGTGGTTCAGGCATCTGATGAGGATGCCTCCGGGGGGCCTCCCTCGGGAGGTGTTCTAGGCACGTCCATCTGGGAGGAGACCCCGGGGAAGAACCAGGACTAGGTGGAGAGATTATATCTCCACACTGGCCTGGGAAGTCAGAGGTGGTCAATGTGGCACGGGAAAGAGAAGTCTGGGGTCCCATGCTAGAGCTGTTGCCCCCGCGACCCAAACCCGGAAAAGCAGTTGAAGATGAGTGAGTAATGAGTGAGTGTAATAATTGTTCTTATTATTTTTGCTATCGTTTATGTATTAGGCAAATGTTAATCCTTAAAAGAATCCAATTTAGTTAATTTCATTAACAAGCAATTTTGTGCCAGACATGGTCTCCAAAAATTAACAAATGCCCAATCTCACTTTGCTGTCGAGATATGTAATTAACTCGATGATCTACAAATGGATTTGGATTTTCACCAAATTTGAACTCATTAATACTTTTTGAACAAACTGGTATTTTCAATATATTTTATAAAAACTGATTTGTAGAAGGAATCATACTGCTTTAAAACAACAGTGGAAAAGAAAGCAAACAACCCCAACAACAATCAGCAGCATACAGAACACAGCATCTTCAGCGGCAGCAAACTACCAACTAATTGTTCTTATAAACACATCAACTTTCTCCAAGATCAACGCTGACATACATACACTGTTGTGAAAGTGTAGGAACACTGACCCACAACAGGGGGCGTTAAAGAACGGGCAATGGATAAGCCAAACAGTAACAATTTAATGTTGTAAATTGTGCACAACGGAATACAGACAACAATCAGTTTGGGACTACAGTCAATTACACGTTGGGTGACATGTGGGCAGGCTTGAGGATAGGAGACGCCCGTCCAGAACCGAGCCGGATCCCACACGGCCCTCACCGCCAATGGACCTGAAGAACACCAGAGCCGCCAAGTCCTGGGTCCCCAGGTGGTCACTGTCTTCAGCTGTCAGACCTGGTACTGCTGGCAGAGAACAGAAACAGCACAGGTGAGTGTGAGTACGCACACTCAGTAATCCCACAGTCTGTGTTCAGTAAGGAGGGAGCACCTCCACCTCCAATCACACACTCGTGCAGCTCCTGTCTAACCACTTATCTGGTTGGGGTGTGAAGCGAAGCCGTCGCTGATCACACCAAATGCCAATCCCACATATAAGGCAATCACCACAGGAAAACAGCTGCAAAAGAAGTTCAGACTATTACACAAGGTTTTTGTTCAGCAGAGAAAATTACCTCCAAGGTAGCTGATTTCTCGGAGAGGAGGTGGAGTTGCAGTCCGGCCTTTATGGTGATGGTGATGAGTTGACTGAGTGACAGCTGGTGCTGATGATGAGTGACAGCTGTCACTCCCAGTGGCTCAGGCGCCCTCTCGTGCTTGAAGCCCGCACTCCAAGCAGGGCGCCATCTGGTGGTGGTGGGCCAGCAGTACCTCCTCTTCAGCGGCCCACACAACAGGACCCCCCCTCAACGGGCGCCTCCTGGCGCCCGACCAGGCTTGTCCGGGTGCCGCCAGTAGAAGTCAGCCAGGAGGGCGGGTCCAGGATGAAGCTCCTCTTCACCCAGGAGCGTTCTTCGGGTCCATACCCCTCCCAGTCCACCAAATACTGGAACCCCCGGCCCTTTCGACGGACATCCAGGAGCCTGCGCACGGTCCAGGCAGGCTCTCCATCTATGATCCGGGCAGGAGGCGGCGCCGGTCTGGGGGTGCAGAGAGTAGATGTGTGGTAGCGTTTGATTCGTGAAACATGGAACACTGGATGAATCTGCAGTGAAGCTGAAGCTACCAGCTTCACTGCGGCCGGACTGAGGACTTTGAGTATGGTAAAAGGTCCTATGTACCTGTCCTTTAGCTTCTGGGATTCCACCTGCAGGGGGATTCTTTGTGGATAGCCAAACCTCCTGCCCGGGCTGGTATGCAGGGGCCGGGGAACGCCGGCGGTCTGTATGGGCCTTAGCCCTCGTCTGGGCTCTGAGCAGGGCAGAGCGGGCGGTACGCCACACCCGACGGCACTTCCTCAGATGGGCCTGGACCGAGGGCACCCCGACCTCTCCCTCCACTAGCAGAAACAATGGGGGCTGGTACCCCAAACACACCTCAAACGGGGAGAGGCTGGTGGCAGATGAAACTTGGCTATTATGAGCGTACTCGATCCAGGCCAGATGGTCACTCCAGGCCGTCGTGGTGCGCGGAGGTCACACAGCGGAGGGCCTGCTCCAGTTCCTGGTTCGTCTGCTCTGCCTGCCCGTTCGTCTGGGGGTGGTACCCAGACGAGAGACTTACGGTGGCCCCCAGTTCCCTGCAGAAACTCCTCCAGACCTGGGAGGAGAACTGAGGACCACGATCCGAGACAATGTCCGATGGAATCCCATGCAGACGCACAACATGGTGGACCAGGAGGTCTGCAGTCTCCTGGGCCGTCGGGAGCTTCGGGAGGGCCACGAAGTGGACCGCCTTGGAGAACCGGTCCACTATCGTGAGGATGGTAGTCATGCCCTGGGACGGCGGGAGGCCCGTGACAAAGTCCAGGCCGATGTGAGACCAGGGGCGATGAGGCACGGGCAGAGGCTGGAGGAGGCCTTGGGCCTTGTAGTGATTGGCTTTGCCCCTGGCACAGGTGTTGCAGGCCTGGACATACTCCCGGACGTCGGCTTCCATAGACGCCCACCAGAAGCGCTGCCGGACCACTGCCACGGTCCTTCACACCCCTGGATGACAGGAGAGCTTGGAACTGTGACAGAAGTCTAGGACCGCAGCCCTGGCCTCTGGTGGGACGTACATTTTGTCCTTTGGACCTGTCCCCGGGTCCGGGCTCCGTGTCAGGGCCTCCCGGACGGTCTTCTCCACGTCCCAGGTGAGGGTGGCCACGACAGTGGACTCGGGGATGATGGTTTCCGTCGGGTCTGACAGCTCGGTCTTGACCTCCTCTTCATGCACCCGGGACAGGGCGTCAGATCGTTGGTTTTTCGTCCCGGGGCGGTAGGTGATTCGGAAGTCAAAACGCCCGAAGAACAGCGACCAGCGGGCTTGCCTGGGGTTCAGACGCCTGGCGGTCCGAATGTACTCCAGGTTCCGATGGTCCGTGAAAACCGTAAATGGTACCGATGCTCCCTCCAACAGGTGTCTCCACTCCTCAAGAGCCTCCTTCACCGCAAGAAATTCCCTATTGCCGACGTCATAGTTCCTTTCAGCCGGGGTCAACCTGCGGGAAAAGTAGGCACATGGATGGAGAACCTTGTCGGACTCCCCGCTCTGGGATAGCACGGCTCCTATCCCTGAGTCAGAGGCGTCCACTTCAACTACAAACTGGCGATTGGGATCGGGCTGCACCAGAACCGGTGCAGTCGAGAACCGGCGTTTCAACTCCCTAAACGAGGCTTCGCACCGATCCGACCAGGTGAAGGGGACTTTTGTGGAGGTCAGGGCTGTCAAGGGGCTAACTACCTGACTGTAGCCCTTGATGAACCTCCAGTAGAAATTTGCAAAACCGAGGAACTGTTGCAGTTTCCTACGGTTTGTTGGTTGGGGCCAATCTCTCACCGCCGCAACCTTGGCCGGATCAGGGGCGAGGGAGTTGGAGGAGATTATGAACCCCAGGAAGGACAAAGATGTGCGGTGGAACTCGCACTTCTCGCCCTTCACAAACAGCCGGTTCTCCAACAACCGCTGTGGGACCTGACGTACGTGCTTGACATGGGTCTCAGGATCCGGAGAAAAGATGAGAATATCGTCTAGATATACGAAGACAAACCGATGCAGGAAGTCCCGCAAGACGTCATTAACCAACGCTTGGAACGTCGCGGGCGCATTGGTGAGGCCGAACGTCATAACCAGGTACTCAAAGTGACCTAACGGGGTGTTGAATGCCGTCTTCCACTCGTCTCCCTCCCGGATCCGAACCAGGTGATAAGCATTCCTAAGATCCAATTTTGTGAAAATTTGGGCTCCATGCAAGGGCGTGAACACTGAATCTAACAGAGGCAACGGGTAACGGTTGCGAACCGTGATCTCGTTCAGCCCTCTGTAATCAATGCATGGACGGAGTCCGCCGTCCTTCTTACCCACAAAAAAGAAACCAGCACCCATCGGGGAGGTGGAGTTCCGGATCAACCCGGCAGCTAACGAGTCCCGGATGTAGGTCTCCATTGATTCGCGTTCCGGACATGAGAGGTTGTACAGCCTGCTGGATGGGTACTCAGCGCCCGGTATCAAATCAATGGCACAATCGTACGGACAGTGTGGGGGCAGCGTGAGTGCCAGATCCTTGCTGAAGACGTCAGCAAGGTCATGTTACTCGGCTGGCACCGCCGCCAGATTGGGGGGACTAAAACCTCCTCCTTAGCTGTCACACCGGGTGGAACCGAGGATCCTAAACACTCCCGGTGGCAGGTTTCTCTCCACTGAACCACAACCCCAGACGGCCAATCAATCCGGGGATTGTGTTTTAACACCCATGGAAAACCCAAAATCACTTGGGAGGTAGAAGGTGTTACATAAAACACAATCTCCTCCCTGTGATTCCCAGATACCACCAAAGTCACGGGCTGTGTCTGGTGTGTGATTAGTGGAAGAAGGGTGCCATCTAGTGCCCGCACCGACAATGGTGACGGTAAGGCCACTAGAGGGAGCCCAACCTCCTTCGCCCATCTGCTATCCAGCAGATTCCCCTCCGACCCCGTGTCCACCAGTGCTGGGGCGTGAAGGGTTAGATCCCCACTCAGGATCGTGACTGGGATACGTGCAGATTTTCGGGGTCTCCCCGCGTGGGTATTGTGACCCACCCTTAGCCCAGTCTCTAAGGACGAGTGCTGCTGTTTTGACCGTTTGGGGCATTCTCTCTGTGTGTGCTCGGTTGAGCTGCAGAGAAAACACTCTCCACGGATCAGCCTCCTTTGTCTCTGATCTGATCGCTTTTTGGCCCTGCTCATTTCCATAGCAACGTCAGCAGGGGGAGCTGTCGTCACGTGGAGAGCCCTGGCTGTAGAGCGTGGGGAAGTTGGCTCCCTTTCGGACCTGGGAGGAAGACGGACGGCTTGTGCCTGACCACGCCCTTCGTCTCGCTCCCGTCAGTGTTCTGTTAATCGGTTGTCTAACCGTATAACCAGGTCGATAAGCCCGTCTAAATCCCACGGCTCGTCCTTCGCCACCAGGTGCTCCTTAAGGTCCAGAGACAGTCCGTTTACAAAGGCGGCGCGGAGCGCAACAGCATTCCAGCCGGCTCGCGCTGCCGCGATGCGGAAGTCGACTGCATACTTCGCTGCGCTTCGACACCCCTGTCTTATCGACAGCAGCACACTTGAAGCGGTCTCGCCTCTATGAGGGTGGTCGAACACCTGTCGGAACTCCCTCACAAACTCAATATAAACCGTTAGGAGCCGTGAATTCTGCTCCCAGAGCGCCGTAGCCCAGGCGCGTGCCTCTCCTCGAAGCAAATTTATAACGTAAGCCACCCGGCTAGCGTCTGACGCGTACATGACGGGACGCTGTGAAAAGACGAGCGAGCACTGCATCAAGAAGTCCGTGCACATCTCCACACAGCCTCCGTACGGCTCCGGAGGGCTTATGTATGCTTCAGGGGAAGGTGGTGGGGTTCGTTGAACGAACAGTGGAATGTCTGTCTCTGGCATTCGGTCAGCAGGAGGAGGTGCTGCAGCAGCGCCCTGAGCATGCGCTTCCACCTGGGCGGTGACAGCCTCCATCCTTTGATTGAGAACAATGCTCTGCTCGGTAACTAAGTCCAACCGAGCAGTAAAAGCGGTTAAGATGTGCTGCAGCTCACCTAACACACCTCCTGCTGGCACCTGTGCACCTCGCTCTTCCATTGGCTGTTCAAGCGATGGTTGACGCCCCTCGGGATCCATGACGCTGGCCGAGAAATCCTGTTGTGAAAGTGTAGGAACACGGACCCACAACAGGGGGCGTTAAAGAACGGGCAATGGATAAGCCAAACAGTAACAATTTAATGTTGTAAATTGTGCACAACGGAATACAGACAACAATCAGTTTGGGACTACAGTCAATTACACGTTGGGTGACGTGTGGGCAGGCTTGAGGATAGGAGACGCCCGTCCAGAACTGAGCCGGATCCCACGCGGCCCTCACCGCCAACGGACCTGAAGAACACCGGAGCCGCCAAGTCCTGGGTCCGCAGGTGGTCACCGTCTTCAGCTGTCAGACCTGGCACTGCTGCCAGAGAACAGAAACAGCACAGGTGAGTGTGAGTACGCACACTCAGTAATCCCACAGTCTGTGTTCAGTAAGGAGGGAGCACCTCCACCTCCAATCACACACTCGTGCAGCTCCTGTCTAACCACTTATCTGGTTGGGGTGTGAAGCAAAGCCGTCACTGATCACACCAAACGCCAATCCCACAGATAAGGCAATCACTACAGGAAAACAGCTGCAAAAGAAGTTCAGACTATTACACAAGGTTTTTGTTCAGCAGAGAAAATTACCTCCAAGGTAGCTGATTTCTCGGCGAGGAGGTGGAGTTGCAGTCCGGCCTTTATGGTGATGGTGATGAGTTGACTGAGTGACAGCTGGTGCTGATGATGAGTGACAGCTGTCACTCCCAGTGGCTCCGGCGCCCTCTCGTGCTTGAAGCCCGCACTCCAAGCAGGGCGCCATCTGGTGGTGGTGGGCCAGCAGTACCTCCTCTTCAGCGGCCCACACAACATACACATGGTTGAAGTGTTCAGAATCCACAGATGGAATGTAAAGTAGATGATGAAGGGAAAAGTTCTGACAGTTGCGGGGAAGCATTTAATCCCAAGGAGAGAAAGGAGAACTATCAGCATGACTCACACAAAGAGAGGTAGGAAACAGCGAATCTCCATCTGTCCGGTGTTTTCTGAATGACAAGCAAGGACGCTGATGAATTATTGACTGCTGATGTTGAAATAATGCTACATCTGAAGTTTTCTACATTGATTTTTTTTTTTTAAAATATCTGTTTACTGAATTAAAATAAAAACTCCAGGTCAGTTGTCATACAGAAGCCCAAATATATTCCTGTTTGTAAAAGTATTCTTCGTGTTTCAAGAGCAGTCGGCTTCACAGTGACTGTTAATACTTTGCCCGTTTCATGCTGTAATCCGGGTCTCTGATGGGTTACATGTATTTAGCGCTGCTCAGCGACCATTTACGCTTCAGCTGTCCTCCAAGCCACAGAGGCCTCTGGATGTAATCACATATTACACACATATTACACACACATGTAGACACTGACTAGGAAACTCCCTGTGTGTTCATATTAGAATATCAATTTCCCTTTCATTATTCTGCCAATGTAGCCTCAGCATTCGCTGGAGCATTTTAAAAATCTAACTCAGTTGAGTCAGTGAAGTATTGTAAAAGTGAGTCAAAGTGAAAGGGGTTTGACTCCAAAATGTTTCACATCCAAAAAACCTGGGTGCAGCCTCCATCAGTGTGACCTCTAACAACCCTACCCCCACCATAACACTCCCCCTGTGCTTTGTAAATTTTTAAACAAATGCATCAATCTGTTGCAGTTTTAGAGCCAAATTAAGAGACTACCACGGTGAGGAACTCATGTAAATAATTTTGTGGTCTTATTGTAAACTAATGATAAAGACATGCATTGTATCTATCTATAAAGCAAGAAACATCTGTGTATGGGTATGTGGCTCGCATATCTCTCTGACTATTTGTCAGATTGACCTCAGCTTTCAATTATTGCTTGTGCATAGCACGATGATGTGCATCGTTTATTATGAAAATTTGGGGGATAAATTTTTTAATCATTTTATTTTGAAACCTTTATTTTGATTAACATTGTAACATCTGTACTTCCAAGATGGTGTGGCTCACTGATGTTACTAGTAGCAAAGTTAAACAACATTAGATAGTTTATGTTGCTTGCATCGTTTCACAGTAAAATGTTTAATGCCAGCATCCCAGGAAATACTTTTACTATATGATTTTTCTATAGAAATACAAACAAACAATACAAACGTCTTACGGGCACTGCACTATAAGATACAAATGATGACTCTGCATATAGCACCCACAAAGCATGGTCAAAACAAATTAAATATTAGTGTTAAATCCCAAAATTGACAAAAATATCCATTTGACTTATCAAATAAATTAACCAAAAGTGATGAACTGTGTTTTTAAGGGATTTATTTTTCACAAAATAAACCACTACATAAGAAGAGTGAAGCACATCATCACATCCCTGTACAATTTTGCAGTAGAAACATTTAGGCTATTAGCTAAAACTAAGTATAGGATTGTTTAGAAATTCTCCCTGCATCCAGCATCCTGAATTTGAACAGTTAATGTTCCTGGCCTTTGATGAAAAAACAAAAAACAAACAAACAAAAAAAAACCCCACAAAACCATCGCCAGTAGTCATCAATCAATCAATCAATCAATTTTATTTATATAGCGCCAAATCACAACAAACAGTTGCCCCAAGGCGCTTTATATTGTAAGGCAAGGCCATACAATAATTACGTAATTACGTAGTCATAACAACCATCCAATAATTAACTCATGTTAGTTAGTTTGGTAGTTCTGGATGTTGTACAGGGTTTTTCATGGGAAACAGCTCATTGCGGTATATTGGTCGATATTAATGAGGAGAATTACAGCCATTGTTGTGCTAACTTAGTGAATGATAAATGTTACGTATTATTTCTAAAGTCTGCAGCTGTGCTCCTCAAGTTCAAGTTTATTTGCCATTTGCAGTATTAAAACCACATTGGAAAAATGGTGCAAAGAGCTCAAAAGTGCACTAGCAAGACATACACAAACAATAAAAAGACATAAAAGAACACAAAAATGCCATAAAAACGACAAAGCCACAAAATAATTTAAGATACATTTAAAACTAATCAAAGAGTGTTGATCATTGCTACGGCTTGTGGGAAGAAACTTTTTCTATAACGTGATGTCCCACATTTAATAGACCGATAGCGCCTACCCGAAGGTAGGAGCTCAAACAGGTCCCTGGCAGGATGCAGGAGATCCTTAGTAATAGCCAAAGACCGGGACTTAAGCCTTTTTTTGTAAATGTCCTCCAGGACAGACAGTTCCTCACCAATAGTTCTATTGGCTGAACGAACCACTCTATTCAAAGCCTTCCTTTCTTTAGCAGTGGCATTTCCAAACCATTCAGTTACAGCGTTTGTAAGACTTTCAATGCAGCTGTGATAAAAATTTAAGAGAATATTCTTGTTCAGAGTAAATTCTTTCAGCTTACGCAGAAAAAAAGCTGTTGTCGAGACGTTTTAACAATTCCGTTCCATTATAATTCCAGCTCAAGTCATCAGATAAAAACAATCCAAGAAATTTACAGTTTTCAACTGTTTTCACCTCAACTGTTTTCTTGGTGTACACCTCATCCTATCAGATCTCAGAACTGAAAGAGAGTCGGCCCTGATTAGTAATTCACTGAGATCCTATGGGAAGATCAGAGGCTGTGTGTGTTGCTTGTCTGGAGTTCTGTCAGAAAGGGCACCCAGCCTAAAAAATTGTGCTAAAGCCAAATGTAGATGTCTACTGGACCTGTTGTGGCAACCGTTAACAACAGGGAATGAACAGCTTCAAGACAACATCAATTCCAAATTCTGCAATGATGTTATACATTCGTAATGATAAAAATTGCAGCAGATACTGCAAAGTTTATTACAAAATTATGTTTGAGGCATCAACGTTATCTTTGAAATCCTCGTAACATTGGATATTCACTGATGAAACTGTCCAACTTTTATCATGGCCTGTTGTTTTTGGAATTATCATGTCTGTCCATCCATCTGGCTGTCTTGTTTGCTATTATATGCTTACAGAAATAGTGTTATGCGGGGTCCATGTTGCAATATCATCAACTTGCTGTCTACATTTACTTCCATGCATTAAGCAGGAGCTTTTGTCCAAAGAAACATGCATGTGAATCAATGCTGTGCATGTATTGTTTAACTCTAAATGATATTTTTCAAAATTTCTATTTGGATGGGACAGGTGACAACTTTATCAGTTGAGGAGAATGGATTTTCAAAAATGCATTGACACGAAGAAGAAATATGAGCATGTTTCACATAAGGTGGATGGAATTACTGTATATATGCCAGAAGGCAAAAGGTTTAAGCTTATTGTTTTCACAAAAACATGCATGCATGCACATTCAGACACAGTAATCATGACAGTAAAGTATCCTGATCTGTTTCAAACTGTCAGTCAGGGCAGCCATGTTGTGACTGTTGGTCTGAATCAGATCCAGCAGACCAAAAACGCCTTATGCCGAGTAACTGAAGTGTGAGATGCCTCACTCAGTTTCATTGTTTGCCAGAGCTTCATAGACAACATGTCCTTCTTTGATTTCCTTTAATGATGGCGATTTTGCATCATGTTCAATGTTCAAAGATTGTCTTTAATCTAAAAGATGAACATACTTCAAAACTGAGACAGAGGTCCAGGTTTTTATCCAATTCCTAGGGTTTGCCATCAACATTGCAGTTAATGAAAGTGCTGCACTCGACATATTCACTTATCTCAGGAGGGATTGAATGACCTCGGCCTGTCAGGTCAAGAAACATTGGGGAAAGCTTAAGGAGTCATGAGGTCACTAGACACAGGTGTGTGGCAAGGCTGATGATATCTTTACAAGAGAGAGAATCCTGTATTTTAAAAATAAGATGCCGCTGTGCATCGACCCTTTGGAGTGAAAGGATGCACACTTTTTTATAGTCAATCAAATAACTAATCAAAAAACAACTTTATTGTTCAGATTCTAAGCATATTTGATCAGAGCTTTCATCTGTTCATCAACAAAGTGAACAACAGATTTATCAGTACAACTTCTGAAGAAAAGCCACACTCCACAGCCACTCAGGAGGCTGTGTTTCACACACTGTGGTCACAGCGTGCAGGCACTGTCAGGAAAGCTCCAAAAGTTGTAACGGCACAAAAAAAAAAGATAATAATAAATGTTTGACCACTTTAGAAAGAAAAATTGGACTTGTCTGATTTGAGCAACGTTATAAACGATCTCTGCTGTCCGAACATATATATATATTTTTTACTTGTTCCAGACAATCAGACAAACGTTAATGCCAAGGACTGTATTGTTCAATGTCTGCTGAGGGCTTTTTTTGCAAGTGCTTATGGCAGATGGCACCCTAGTCAATCACCTGTCTGGCCTCTGGCATTTACAATAATAATGTTGATGTCCATTTTTCTGCTGCTCCAGTTGTTCGGGGTTGCCACAGAGTACAGATGTGCAGTGGGTTTTGGCACATATTTGTGGCACAACTTCAGTTTAACCTACAGAAATACACAGCCCCTAGTCTTCCTAAGAGGTCCCCCATCCAAGTACTAATCAGGACCTACTTTGCAATGTGACGTGTTAGGTGCACACAAATTTGCTTTATTATTATTATTATTATTATTTGTGTGTGTGTCACATTTTTTAACAACATATGTATAGTGCTACACGATAAATGTTTATCTCATTGAGCCCTCTACTTTCTTCAGGTCATAGTAATTATTGGGATGCTCTGCAAAGTGGCTCTATTATAAAATTCTAAATTCAATTCTATTAAATTCAGTTCTATGTTGTAATATATATCCATGAGCAGCACGGTTGATTAGTGGTTGGCGCTGTTGAGTCACGGTGAGAAGGTCCAAGTTTCACTTTTGACCTTGGCCCGGTTTCATAAAGCAGTCTTATCTTATAGTCTATTAAACTTTCTTAGTCGACTATGGTTAGTCACCCAACATTGTCCGTCTAATCACTATTTCACACTGACGGCTAAACTAGTAGATTAGCTGTCTAATGTTAGCCAATGATTTTCACGGGCATAACAGCCTCGTGAGCGTCGTTGGCAAGAAACAAGTGACAGTTTTGTTTACTTCCATGTTGGTCATTGTCATGAAGTATCCAACCTTTGTTTTGTTTACTGGCTTTATTAATATTTATGAACACATAGGAACTGCAGAACGACATGCTTAGCTCATCAATCAATCAATTTTTTTATATAGCGCCAAATCACAACAAACAGTTGCCCCAAGGCGCTTTATATTGTAAGGCAAGGCCATACAATAATTATGTAAAACCCCAACGGTCAAAACGACCCCCTGTGAGCAGCACTTGGCTACAGTGGGAAGGAAAAACTCCCTTTTAACAGGAAGAAACCTCCAGCAGAACCAGGCTCAGGGAGGGGCAGTCTTCTGCTGGGACTGGTTGGGGCTGAGGGAGAGAACCAGGAAAAAGACATGCTGTGGAGGGGAGCAGAGATCGATCACTAATGATTAAATGCAGAGTGGTGCATACAGAGCAAAAAGAGAAAGAAACAGTGCATCATGGGAACCCCCCAGCAGTCTACGTCTATAGCAGCATAACTAAGGGATGGTTCAGGGTCACCTGATCCAGCCCTAACTATAAGCTTTAGCAAAAAGGAAAGTTTTAAGCCTAATCTTAAAAGTAGAGAGGGTGTCTGTCTCCCTGATCTGAATTGGGAGCTGGTTCCACAGGAGAGGAGCCTGAAAGCTGAAGGCTCTGCCTCCCATTCTACTCTTACAAACCCTAGGAACTACAAGTAAGCCTGCAGTCTGAGAGCGAAGCGCTCTATTGGGGTGATATGGTACTACGAGGTCCCTAAGATAAGATGGGACCTGATTATTCAAAACCTTATAAGTAAGAAGAAGAATTTTAAATTCTATTCTAGAATTAACAGGAAGCCAATGAAGAGAGGCCAATATGGGTGAGATATGCTCTCTCCTTCTAGTCCCCGTCAGTACTCTAGCTGCAGCATTTTGAATTAACTGAAGGCTTTTTAGGGAACTTTTAGGACAACCTGATAATAATGAATTACAATAGTCCAGCCTAGAGGAAATAAATGCATGAATTAGTTTTTCAGCATCACTCTGAGACAAGACCATTCTGATTTTAGAGATATTGCGTAAATGCAAAAAAGCAGTCCTACATATTTGTTTAATATGCGCTTTGAATGACATATCCTGATCAAAAATGACTCCAAGATTTCTCACAGTATTACTAGAGCTCAGGGTAATGCCATCCAGAGTAAGGATCTGGTTAGACACCATGTTTCTAAGATTTGTGGGGCCAAGTACAATAACTTCAGTTTTATCTGAGTTTAAAAGCAGGAAATTAGAGGTCATCCATGTCTTTATGTCTGTAAGACAATCCTGCAGTTTAGCTAATTGGTGTGTGTCCTCTGGCTTCATGGATAGATAAAGCTGGGTATCATCTGCGTAACAATGAAAATTTAAGCAATACCGTCTAATAATACTGCCTAAGGGAAGCATGTATAAAGTGAATAAAATTGGTCCTAGCACAGAACCTTGTGGAACTCCATAATTAACTTTAGTCTGTGAAGAAGATTCCCCATTTACATGAACAAATTGTAATCTATTAGACAAATATGATTCAAACCACCGCAGCGCAGTGCCTTTAATACCTATGGCATGCTCTAATCTCTGTAATAAAATTTTATGGTCAACAGTATCAAAAGCAGCACTGAGGTCTAACAGAACAAGCACAGAGATGAGTGCACTGTCCGAGGCCATAAGAAGATCATTTGTAACCTTCACTAATGCTGTTTCTGTACTATGATGAATTCTAAAACCTGACTGAAACTCTTCAAATAGACCATTCCTCTGCAGATGATCAGTTAGCTGTTTTACAACTACCCTTTCAAGAATTTTGAGAGAAAAGGAAGGTTGGAGATTGGCCTATAATTAGCTAAGATAGCTGGGTCAAGTGATGGCTTTTAAGTAATGGTTTAATTACTGCCACCTTAAAAGCCTGTGGTACATAGCCAACTAACAAAGATAGATTGATCATATTTAAGATCGAAGCATTAATTAATGGTAGGGCTTCCTTGAGCAGCCTGGTAGGAATGGGGTCTAATAAACATGTTGATGGTTTCGATGAAGTAACTAATGAAAATAACTCAGACAGAACAATCGGAGAGAAAGAGTCTAACCAAATACCGGCATCACTGAAAGCAGCCAAAGATAACGATACGTCTTTGGGATGGTTATGAGTAATTTTTTCTCTAATAGTTAAAATTTTGTAGCAAAGAAAGTCATGAAGTCATTACTAGTTAAAGTTAATGGAATACTCAGCTCAATAGAGCTCTGACTCTTTGTCAGCCTGGCTACAGTGCTGAAAAGAAACCTGGGGTTGTTCTTATTTTCTTCAATTAGTGATGAGTAAAAAGAAAGAAAGAACATAAAGAAGGAATCATATCCTTAAACCTAGTTACAGCGCTTTCTGAAAGACTTCTAGTGTAATGAAACTTATTCCCCACTGCTGGGTAGTCCATCAGAGTAAATGTAAATGTTATTAAGAAATGATCAGACAGAAGGGAGTTTTCAGGGAATACTGTTAAGTCTTCTATTTCCATACCATAAGTCAGAACAAGATCTAAGATATGATTAAAGTGGTGGGTGGACTCATTTACTTTTTGAGCAAAGCCGATAGAGTCTAATAATAGATTAAATGCAGTGTTGAGGCTGTCATTCTCAGCATCTGTGTGGATGTTAAAATCGCCCACTATAATTATCTTATCTGAGCTAAGCACTAAGTCAGACAAAAGGTCTGAAAATTCACAGAGAAACTCACAGTAACGACCAGGTGGACGATAGATAATAACAAATAAAACTGGTTTTTGGGACTTCCAATTTGGATGGCCAAGACTAAGAGTCAAGCTTTCAAATGAATTAAAGCTCTGTCTGGGTTTTTGGTTAATTAATAAGCTGGAATGGAAGATTGCTGCTAATCCTCCGCCCCGGCCCGTGCTACGAGCATTCTGACAGTTAGTGTGACTCGGGGGTGTTGACTCATTTAAACTAACATATTCATCCTGCTGTAACCAGGTTTCTGTAAGGCAGAATAAATCAATATGTTGATCAATTATTATATCATTTACCAACAGGGACTTAGAAGAGAGAGACCTAATGTTTAATAGACCACATTTAACTGTTTTAGTCTGTGGTGCAGTTGAAGGTGCTATATTATTTTTTCTTTTTGAATTTTATGCTTAAATAGATTTTTGCTGGTTATTGGTGGTCTGGGAGCAGGCACCGTCTCTACGGGGATGGGGTATGAGGGGATGGCAGGGGGAGAGAAGCTGCAGAGAGGTGTGTAAGACTACAACTCTGCTTCCTGGTCCCAACCCTGGATAGTCACGGTTGGAGGATTTAAGAAAATTGGCCAGATTTCTAGAAATGAGAGCTGCTCCATCCAAAGTGGGATGGATGCCGTCTCTCCTAACAAGACCAGGTTTTCCCCAGAAGCTTTGCCAATTATCTATGAAGCCCACCTCATTTTTTGGACCACCACTCAGACAGCCAGCAATTCAAGGAGAACATGCAGCTAAACATGTCACTCCCGGTCTGATTGGGGAGGGGCCCAGAGAAAACTACAGGAGTCCGACATTGTTTTGCAAAGTTACACACCGATTTAATGTTAATTTTAGTGACCTCCGATTGGCGTAACCGGGTGTCATTACTGCCGACGTGAATTACAATCTTACCAAATTTACGCTTAGCCTTAGCCAGCAGTTTCAAATTTACTTCAATGTCGCCTGCTATGGCCCCCGGAAGACAATTGACTATGGTTGCTGGTGTCGCTAACTTCACATTTCTCAAAACAGAGTCGCCAATAACCAGAGTTTGATCCTCGGCGGGTGTGTCGTCGAGTGGGGAAAAACGGTTAGAGATGTGAACGGGTTGGCGGTGTACACGGGGCTTCTGTTTAGGGCTACGCTTCCTCCTCACAGTCACCCAGTCGGCCTGCTTGGGATCTGCCAGGGGGTAACTAACGGCGGCTAACCTACCTTGGTCCGCACCGACTACAGGGGCCTGGCTAGCTGTAGAATTTTCCACGGTGCAGAGCCGAGTCTCCAATTCGCCCAGCCTGGCCTCCAAAGCTACGAATAAGCTACACTTATTACAAGTACCGTTACTGCTAAAGGAGGCCGAGGAATAACTAAACATTTCACACCCAGAGCAGAAAAGTGTGGGAGAGACAGGAGAAGCTGCCATGCTAAATCGGCTAAGAGCTAGTAGCTACGCTAAGCTAGCGGATTCCTAAAAACACTCAAAGTGAATAATGTGTAAATAATTTAGAGGTGATTCAGCAGAAGGAGTGCTTTAGTTAAGGCACGTAAAGATTACACTGGGAAACAAATCGTAATCTAGATAACTGGATCAATCTAACTGCGCAGATTAAACAGCTAACAGATACAGCAAAACACCGCTGTGCTCCGGAACAGGAAGTGATACAATACCGCAGTGAGAGCCAACCACCAGTAGAGGCAATCAAGAGGTTAGCCTATCAGTTTTTCTTCTACTCTTCCATCAAGCCTTTTTGTGCATACAATACTACTCAGTGTAACAGTGACACCCAGTGGCTCATGTGAGAACTGTCACAAACACAGTTGTCTGCTACAACCACGGGCAAAAGCAGAGGAAGCTCTCCTTTTGAAGGAGTACGAGTGATGTAGGTGGGCTCTTGAGTGTTCCATCAAGTGGTGGTACATGATAGCCACCATTTTTGAGGTAAGACACTGAAGTTTTATCACTAAAATAAGATTAGCCTCCTGTGTACCAGACTAAAAATCTGAGTTGAGTAATGTGTAACTTGAGTCGGCTAAGCTCTTTGTGCAACGACTGACATCAAAAATAGTCAAGTGAGTTTATTCAACTAAACAAGATTCGAGTGCTTTGTGAAACCGGGCACTGGTCCTTTGTTTGTGGAGTCTACATGTTCTTCTTATTTTTGCATGGGCTCCTGTTAGGAAAAAAAAACAAAAAATACTGACACAGACAAGAAATGAGACACCAGGGGAAACAGGTCTTTTGTTACAGATCTTTTGTTATTTAAAGCTTTAAAGTACATGTCATACAGAGTGTAAGTCTGAAGACAAAATATGAGTACATTCAGTTTTCATGCCACTTATATAGATTCCCAAGGTGTTCCAAAGTCCATTCAATGAAGTCGTTTGATAGTATAAGACAGTCAGTCTCAAAAGTCTGTTCCTTGGCCGTTCATTATATGCTGATGAAACATTGTCTCGCCTCATCATTTAACATAAGACAATCAGATGAATTGTCCTTTCCTTCTTGCTCATCATGCACTGTTGAATGCCTCATCAATCTTATCTGTGCCCTTTGTACACTTCCCCTTCCATGACATTGTTCAATCAATTACTAAGACAATTAGAATGGGTAATATATTTTACAGAGCTTCAACAATATTAACTTTTCTAACAGTTCCTTCTGGGTAACTTAAACCATAGGAGTGTAAATGTGTCTTTCTATATATGATGCCCTGATGTTAGACTGGCAACCTGTCCCAGGTGTACACCTCCTCTTCCCCAGTGACTGCTGGGCTAGGCTCCAGCTTAATTGGAATAAGTGGCTATCCAGTTGTTAAGCGCTGATGTAACACATCACCAGTGGTGGGCACAGATAACCAAAAAATTAACTTTGATAAGAGATAAAAAGATAACTGAAAAGTTATCTTTGATAAAGATAAACCGATAAACCACCCAAAAATGGATCGGAAGTTACAGATAATCAATAACCGATAAATTCCGGTGTTATCTCTGGTACAATTGCAATTACTAAGAAGCTGAAATTAATTTTTAACACGATCACTTCTGAAAGCATCAAAAGTGACAAAAGACCCAAAGAATGAGCCAGAATGTTTGACTATGCTGCCCCCTATAGAACACAGCACAGAAGTATCCTGAGAGCACCCACAAAATCAGCTTACTACTAATCAGTCATTTTTCTTTCGACATACTACCCCTGCTGGAAGTGTTTGCTTATTACAGCACTCCCAGCACAGAGACACCCAGAGAGTAACCATAAGGCCAGCTTTCTATCAATTACAACACTCCGGTCAGGCAGAGGTCTTGAAAAATAAAGTCATACTAACTTATGGTTTTGTGAAAATACTGATAGAATAACTCCATTAATGTCAATTCTGTCATTTGTACAAAGTTAAAATATAACATATATCTTTTAATGTGGAATAAGGCACTAATTCTGAGGTTTCGTAACAAACACAGACCGCAAAGCATTCTGGGTAAAAGTGCCTCTGCTAAACACTGATTGGTTCAGTCATTCATTATGCAAACCAACACGTTAATGTGATGTGTGTCGTGTGTTGGTTTAAAGATAAATGTGGTTTTGTAAAATATTCCATTTTATTTGTAAAAACAGGCATTTTTACGGAGCCCTGGAAGTGTCATCGCAAAATGTTTTGCATGTGGAGAGAATGTGCGCATGTTTTATTAATGCCATGCACACGTTTGATGATGTGTGCATGTTTTAAAACTTTTATGATGTTGTAAAACGTTCACTCAATATTAGTAAGTAAGTAAATAAATTTATTTATATAGTGCCTTTCACAGACATAAGTCACAAAGCACTTCACAGGTTAAAATGCAATAATAAATAATGAAAACAGATCAAACAAAGGACAAGGTTAACAATTGGTCAGTTCTGAAAAGCCTTATCTTGACACATAAATGTTGTCTTTACACTGTGCGTGTTTTGGCCATTTTTCAGATGATTTTTCATTCATGCGAGAATTTTTTGGACCGAGTTTCAGGTTAATCGCGCGTCCTGCATCGTGTAGTGGAGTAACAAGCTTTAACATCTCACGACCACCTCCTGCTGCTGAAGAGCTTCATGCATCCAACCGCAGAGCTGTCTTGTAATGTTTTTTTTGTTGTTGTTGTTGTTGTTGTTTTGTTTTTAAACTTAATTTGTAGAAAAAAAAACAAAAGCCAAAAAGTTGATTTGACCACCATCTGATATAACCGGGTTAAAATAAATAGAACACTGCCATCTACTGGTACCCAGACGCTTAGTACTTCTTGGGGCGAATACTACTGGCCAGTAGATGGCAGTAGCGGCCTTGAAAACTTGCCAAACAAAATTCTAGATAATCCGTGTCTGCTACATTTAACTTTTAAGATGCGTGGAATTTAACAAACACAAATACACTAACATCTATAAACCCAGAGAATATATTCACGAGAGTTTTAGCCACTAGAGTTTAATGCTGTTATCCGTGGAGCCTGAACAGAGTGTCTGAAATGCATTTGTCCTGTCGTGAATGTCTGAGATTACCCTATGCTACCCATAATGCATTGCTGACTGGCACAGCATGTGCTCACAAAACCTTAAAAATTAGCACATTACTTTAAAATGAAAACATATATCTGATATTTTCATTTTATAAAGCTTCAGACATGACAGTAATTTTAAAGAACTTGTCCAAAATGAGTAGGTTAAAATTTGAACCATAAGTTGAAAATGTATGCCTCTGGATGACTTGGTGATATTGCGATTATATCAGTATGGTGTTAAAGGAAATGATTTTTTTTTTGGTCTCCGGTTTTCCTTTGCTTACAGAGGATAGAACAACATATCTTTTAGGAAACTTTCCACAGGTAGGTCTCAACTGCTTTAATAGTTTTAAAAATGTTTTTTACTGTTCAGCTTAGTTTACTACTTTATCGGTCTAAAAGTTATCGGACGGCAGTTCATCGGAAGATAATTAGTCTGATGATGGTTTTTAAATTTATCTAAAAAGATAATCTGATAATGAAAACATTATCTTCGATAATTATCTGTTATCGGAATATCGGAAGTGTGCCCTTCACTGCACATCACGTGATAAATCTGTTTCCGGGTCCAAAGACCTCCAAGTTTACAATTAAAGTTACGCCTGTTTGATCCTTTTAAGGATTTACAGTTTAAGTTTAGTTTGTGTTTACATTGTGCCCAAACCTCCGTCCATCCCTTCTCCGCCTCCAGCTCCGTAAATTGCATTCGTCTGGTTCTATGGTCAGAACACTTAATTACACTTTTTTTTCTTTTACTTTACATATTTTATTATGCACAGGTAAAATATACATGTCTGTTTGTTAATAAAAAAATATTTATTACAATAAACAGGACATTAAAGTGCAAACTTCACAAACGACATGAACAGGAAGCGATTGCAGCTCACAGCAACTCCTACTGAAAATAACGGAGAAACAACCTGAGTGTCTGACATTTTTACATAAAACAAACGCAGTAACAATGTCTAAATATCCAGTTAATATATCCAGGAGAGTTTTAGGCACAATATAGAAAGAGTTTTATGTTGCGATGTTAATGCTGTTGTCTGTGTGCAACGGTTTAAGTGCAGCCTGATGAGATCGTCTCAGTGCAGTTCTCAATGTTAATGACAGCGCGCCTTTTTTGTTTGGAGCTGGAAGTTGAAAATCACAATGATGCGTTACGTCATACTTAACAACCTGTTAGAAAATGAATGAATAAATATGGTGTTTCTATCTCACAAGCACAGAAAAACAAACAAAACACAACAAAAATACACATTTTTAAAATAGTTTTTTAATATTATCTGAAGCCTCACTCTTAAAGACAAGAGTACAAATTTGCACAAATTAAGAAAAAAATAAAATTCCTTAACTGGAATGAGTGGGAAATGAATGAATACAATGAATAAATAAATATCAGTACTGATTAAGATAGAAAAAAGAAGTAATGATACTGCTCCGTCCCAGTAGTACAGCGTAAGCTTACATGACCACTAGCTGCAAGCATGCTGCTCTCAGCCTGCATTGTGCCTTCTACTGAACTGATGTTTCACAGTATTTGCTCACACTCCATATGCTTGGTGTTTGTAGAGTGAGTGGTCAGTCCATACATCTGTCTATTCAGCAAAACTCCATTTCTAGCAAAGCCTTAAATGTATGCACACACACACACACAAAAGGATTTTGTTTGTTTTGCTCTCCAACTCGGCTGTGTGAGCATTGCTATGCCATTTTGGTTGTTATCCAGAGAGACATAGAGAGAAGTCTGATTAAGCTCCACAGTTGTTCTGCTCTGAGGTTCTGGCGGTTTAATCTCTCAAAATAACAAAGCAAAATTAAGTGCTGTCTGGCTCTGAGGGGAAATGGTTGCAGATTACTTGATCTCTCTGGTTTAAATTAAACATTGAACCACATGGACGAGGTATAGATCTCAGCAAGAGAACACTGACAAAGGACAGTTCTGGAACACACAGCTCCTGTTATCTAAAGCATATAATTAGAACAGAAGAAAATATTCTGATTCAACACAGACATCTTCATCTGATCACATATCCAGTGCAGAAAAGTGGTCTGTTGACAGAATACAGAGAACATTTCTGCTTCATCATGTTCCTCCTCTCAGATAAATCAGGACTTATGATACAAACTTCATCTAAATGAGATTTTGCTTTCTTCAGATGGAATGAAACTTGTTTCTGTCTTGCCACTGTGAATATGTGTAACACGTTTGCCTTTTTGATATAAATTACAGGATATCAACTTAAACAAATGCATTGTTCTGAATATAAGACAATCTGCATTATAATGCTCTTTTCCAAAGCATATTCTTGGAATAAAGACTTTCTGATGACCTTTTTTTTTTTTTCTTTTTTTTTAAATCAGCAATTCGTAAATGGCAGTATGGTGGCTTAGACCTCCATCACACATAGCTTGAATGAGGCCAAATGGTTCCCGAATGAAAAGTCAACCCATAGTCAGGAAACATCGAGGTGCATTTGGAAAATGTCGGACAGCATTCTCAGAGCAGTCTAAACAGCTGGGCACAGTCATGCGGCCCCGTCGAATGTTTTACTCATATTCAAAACAGTCCTGCCGCAGTCGAGGTGGAACAACTATTGTGTGGCAGTTGAAGTGCCGTCGACCCGCAGTCTGACTGCATTACAATTGGACAGTGTGAAAATGGCATTTGTGACAGTCTGATTGTGTTTAGGGGGACATTCGGCATGCTTCTGCTGTGGCTGAATTTCCCAAATTCGTTCAGGCACATTTGGGAAATTCAAGTGTACCTCCAGCGCTGCTGGAATAAATTCTGCCGAACCGCAATCGGACTGCAATTTTACAGCTTGTAAGTGCATTCTTATTGTTCTTACTGCATCCTGGCAGCCGTCCAGGTACTCTGACTGTGTACCACCTACATTTGTGCGTTCAGAGGCTCATGCGCACGGCAGGTGCATGAATCAGTCTGGGTAGGTCGGAGCACAGTCTAGGTATTCGGACGGCTGCCCTCCGCACTTCTTATTCCCTCCCAGATGTGGCACGAATATTACTTTTTTGACATTCTGCCTGATTCAGCTCGGCTCGTGTGCATTCGTACTATGTGTGATGAGGGTCTTAGCACTGTTCCTCACAGCAATAAGGACATGGGATCGCTTCCCTGCCTGGTCCTTTCTGTGTGAAGTTTGCATGTCCTCCTCATGTTCACATGGTTTTCCTCCGGTTAGGTGAATTGGAAATTCTAAATTGGCTGTAGGTGTGTGTGTGCGTCAGTGTGACTGAATTTATCTGTCTGTATGTGGTCCTGCGATTGGCATCCTGTCAATCAATCAATTCAATCAATTTTATTTATATAGCGCCAAATCACAACAAACAGTTGCCCCAAGGCGCTTTATATTGTAAGGCAAGGCCATACAATAATTACGTAAAAAACCCCAACGGTCAAAACGACCCCCTGTGAGCAAGCACTTGGCGACAGTGGGAAGGAAAAACTCCCTTTTAACAGGAAGAAACTTCCAGCAGAACCAGGCTCAGGGAGGGGCAGTCTTCTGCTGGGACTGGTTGGGGCTGAGGGAGAGAACCAGGAAAAAGACATGCTGTGGAGGGGAGCAGAGATCAATCACTAATGATTAAATGCAGAGTGGTGCATACAGAGCAAAAAGAGAAAGAAACACTCAGTGCATCATGGGAACCCCCCAGCAGTCTAAGTCTATAGCAGCATAACTAAGGGATGGTTCAGGGTCACCTGATCCAGCCCTAACTATAAGCTTTAGCAAAAAGGAAAGTTTTAAGCCTATCTTAAAAGTAGAGAGGGTGTCTGTCTCCCTGATCTGAATTGGGAGCTGGTTCCACAGGAGAGGAGCCTGAAAGCTGAAGGCTCTGCCTCCCATTCTACTCTTACAAACCCTAGGAACTACAAGTAAGCCTGCAGTCTGAGAGCGAAGCGCTCTATTGGGGTGATATGGTACTATGAGGTCCCTAAGATAAGATGGGACCTGATTATTCAAAACCTTATAAGTAAGTATTCTAGAATTACAGGAAGCCAATGAAGAGAGGCCAATATGGGTGAGATATGCTCTCTCCTTCTAGTCCCCGTTAGTACTCTAGCATTTTGAATTAACTGAAGGCTTTTCAGGGAACTTTTAGGACAACCTGATAATAATGAATTACAATAGTCCAGCCTAGAGGAAATAAATGCATGAATTAGTTTTTCAGCATCACTCTGAGACAAGACCTTTCTAATTTTAGAGATATTGCGTAAATGCAAAAAAGCAGTCCTACATATTTGTTTAATATGTGCATTGAATGACATATCCTGATCAAAAATGACTCCAAGATTTCTCACAGTATTACTAGAGGTCAGGGTAATGCCATCCAGAGTAAGGATCGGTTATACACCATGTTTCTAAGATTTGTGGGGCCAAGTACAATAACTTCAGTTTTATCTGAGTTTAAAAGCAGGAAATTAGAGGTCATCCATGTCTTTATGTCTGTAAGACAATCCTGCAGTTTAGCTAATTGGTGTGTGTCCTCTGGCTTCATGGATAGATAAAGCTGGGTATCATCTGCGTAACAATGAAAATTTAAGCAATGCCGTCTAAGGGAAGCATGTATAAAGTGAATAAAATTGGTCCTAGCACAGAACCTTGTGGAACTCCATAATTAACCTTGTCTGTGAAGAAGATTCCCCATTTACATGAACAAATTGTAATCTATTAGATAAATATGATTCAAACCACCGCAGCGCAGTGCCTTTAATACCTATGGCATGCTCTAATCTCTGTAATAAAATTTTATGGTCAACAGTATCAAAAGCAGCACTGAGGTCTAACAGAACAAGCACAGAGATGAGTCCACTGTCTGAGGCCATAAGAAGATCATTTGTAACCTTCACTAATGCTGTTTCTGTACTATGATGATTCTAAAACCTGACTGAAACTCTTCAAATAGACCATTCATCTGCAGATGATCAGTTAGCTGTTTTACAACTACCTTTTCAAGAATTTTTGAGAGAAAAGGAAGGTTGGAGATTGGCCTATAATTAGCTAAGATAGCTGTGTCAAGTGATGGCTTTTTAAGTAATGGTTTAATTACTGCCACCTTAAAAGCCTGTGGTACATAGCCAACTAATAAAGATAGATTGATCATATTTAAGATCGAAGCATTAAATAATGGTAGGGCTTCCTTGAGCAGCCTGGTAGGAATGGGGTCTAATAGACATGTTGATGGTTTGGATGAAGTAACTAATGAAAATAACTCAGACAGAACAATCGGAGAGAAAGAGTCTAACCAAATACCGGCATCACTGAAAGCAGCCAAAGATAACGATACGTCTTTGGGATGGTTATGAGTAATTTTTTCTCTAATAGTTAAAATTTTATTAGCAAAGAAAGTCATGAAGTCATTACTAGTTAAAGTTAAAGGAATACTCGGCTCAATAGAGCTCTGACTCTTTGTCAGCCTGGCTACAGTGCTGAAAAGAAACCTGGGGTTGTTCTTATTTTCTTCAATTAGTGATGAGTAGTAAGATGTCCTAGCTTTACGGAGGGCTTTTTTAATAGAGCAACAGACTCTTTTTCCAGGCTAAGTGAAGATCTTCTAAATTAGTGAGATGCCATTTCCTCTCCAACTTACGGGTTATCTGCTTTAAGCTGCGAGTTTGTGAGTTATACCACAGAGTCAGGCACTTCTGATTTAAAGCTCTCTTTTTCAGAGGAGCTACAGCATCCAAAGTTGTCTTCAATGAGGATGTAAAACTATTGACGAGATACTCTATCTCACTTACAGAGTTTAGGCAGCTACTCTGCACTGTGTTGGTATATGGCATTAGAGAACATAAAGAAGGAATCATATCCTTAAACCTAGTTACAGTGCTTTCTGAAAGACTTCTAGTGTAATGAAACTTATTCCCCACTGCTGGGTAGTCCATCAGAGTAAATGTAAATGTTATTAAGAAATGATCAGACAGAAGGGAGTTTTCAGGGAATACTGTTAAGTCTTCAATTTCCATACCATAGTCAGAACAAGATCTAAGATATGATTAAAGTGGTGGGTGGACTCATTTACATTTGAGCAAAGCCAATTGAGTCTAATAATAGATTAAATGCAGTGTTGAGGCTGTCATTCTCAGCATCTGTGTGGATGTTAAAATCGCCCACTATAATTATCTTATCTGAGCTAAGCACTAAGTCAGACAAAGGGTCTGAAAATTCACAGAGAAACTCACAGTAACGACCAGGTGGACGATAGATAATAACAAATAAAACTGGTTTTTGGGACTTCCAATTTGGATGGACAAGACTAAGAGTCAAGCTTTCAAATGAATTAAAGCTCTGTCTGGGTTTTTGATTAATTAATAAGCTGGAGTGGAAGATTGCTGCTAATCCTCCGCCTCGGCCCGTGCTACGAGCGTTCTGGCAGTTAGTGTGACTCGTGGGTGTTGACTCATTTAAACTAACATATTCATCCTGCTGTAACCAGGTTTCTGTAAGGCAGAATAAATCAATATGTTGATCAATTATTATATCATTTACTAACAGGGACTTAGAAGAGAGAGACCTAATGTTTAATAGACCACATTTAACTGTTTTAGTCTGTGGTGCAGTTGAAGGTGCTATATTATTTTTTCTTTTTGAATTTTTATGCTTAAATAGATTTTTACATGTTATTGGTGGTCTGGGAGCAGGCACCGTCTCTACCGGGATGGGGTAATGAGGGGATGGCAGGGGGAGAGAAGCTGCAGAGAGGTGTGTAAGACTACAACTCTGCTTCCTGGTCCCAACCCTGGATAGTCACGGTTTGGAGGATTTAAGAAAATTGGCCAGATTTCTAGAAATGAGAGCTGCTCCATCCAAAGTGGGATGGATGCCGTCTCTCCTAACAAGACCAGGTTTTCCCCAGAAGCTTTACCAATTATCTATGAAGCCCACCTCATTTTTTGGACACCACTCCTGGGTGGAACCTGCCTTATGCCCTGTGACTGCTGGGATGGGCTCCAGCCCCCATGATCCTTGATTGGGATAAGCAAAAATAGAAAATAAATGGACAAATCCTTTGTAACATTTGCTCTTGGGCTCTATGGCCATAATCCAAAACTTACAACCATATAGTAAGATGTGGAGCACCAAGACCCTAAAGCAAGGGTGGGTAATAGTCTCCCATGAAGGGCCATGTTAGTGCAGGTTTTCCTTGCTTCTGATCACTTTAGCAGCTGATTTCACATATGATCAGGACTTTAAGTTGAGGAAAGACACTCATAAATAAAAACACCTGCTGAGCTGATTGGTTGGAAGTTAAAACGTGCACTGACCTGGCCCTTGCTGCCTATTCCTGCCCTAAACACTTGGTCCTTCTTTGGCCTGCAAAGATATCAGCATCACAAAACACCTCTGTCCAGTGACCTCCTGACTACCCTCAGGTGTGAAGTGTAATTCTCCTTTTGAGCACCATCGTAAAACAGGTCACAGAGTGAGCCTCTACAGCTGTATATGTGCATTTGTTGACAAGCTGATAGAGAATGAGTCAGCACAGTGGACATTATTAGCCATAAATTTGTTATACACATAGACACACAATAATGTCTGTCAGCCAATGTCACTCAATTCAGAGCGCTCTGCACACACTCAGTGTGGCACAGTTTACAAACTAATCAGATGTGGGAACTAAGTTTTCAGATTGTGCCACAAAAAAGTAACGTTCAGAAATACTAGCAGAACTACTCATTGGCTAGAATGCAAAATGCAAAAGAAAAAAAATGAATGCAGTGACATATAATATTAGTCAGAGAATAAACTACTTGAAAAAGACTGAGTACTGGCCATGGTATTATTTTTTTTTTTTTGGGGGGGGGGGGGGTGTGCGGATTTTTATGGTCATCACCTTTGAATATACTGTTGCTCAAATAAGCTGAAGAAAAGTAAACAAGTTACACTGAACAAAAATATAAATGTAACACTTGTGTTTTTGCTCCCATTTTTCATGAGCTGAACTCAAAGATCTAAAACATTTTCTATATACACAAAAGACCTATTTCTCTCAAATATTGTTCACAAATCTCTCTAAAGTTGTGTTAGTGAGCACTTATCCTGTGCCAAGATAATCCATCCCACCTCACAAGTGTGTCATATCAAGATGCTGATTAGACAGCATGATTATTGCACATGTGTGCCTTAGGCTGGCCACAATAAAAGGACATTCTGAAATTAATTAATTAATTCAAAAGGTGGGTTGATAAAACTAACTTGTCCTTAAATTTAAATCAAACAAAATGTATGTCATTTGGAAAATGTGGTATAGATGCAAAGGTGCAAATCAAAATAGAAATGTTATTATTGAGAGAGTGTATGAACAGACATTTCTGACTGTGATGTTGTACCCACAAAATCACATGGAAATCCCATATGAGTTACATTCAGTCAAAGATGGTGAGTGTGGTAATTCTGGGGAAAGCTAAACCAGCACTGGAATATAAATCACTGTATATGATCTACTGTTCATTTATTTTACTGAACCTAAATTACTGTGTGGAGGTCTGGAATAACACCTACAAAAGCAACTTATTATACATACTGCAAAAAGGGCAATTAGGATTGTGCATAATGTGGAGTACAGGGAGCACAAAAACACAGCTTTTGAGGTCACATATTGAAATTTGGGGATATAGTTAAATTTAAAACAACAGATTATGTATTAAGCAAAAATATGTTACTTCTGTGCAACAATCAATACATGTTTTGTGACGGGGGATTAAACTTAAAAAAAATAATCACTGTCTTCACACATTTATGAAGAGTATGTGTATTTCAGTTTGGGGGGTGGATTTCTGGAATTGGGCAGATGGAATTGCAAAGAAACACGAATACAGAGCACTTTAAGAATGCAGGCCGATGAGCAGGGGTCATAATGAGAGGTAGGTTTATGCATATGTAAATTTTTTTGAATGTTTCTATATTTGTTTGATTTATTCAATTATTTATTTGTTGTTTTTTTTTGTTTATTTTGGTGCTTGGGTGGGTATTGGACTGTACATATCTTGGATTTACATTAATTGATAATGAGTGGACTGCATTTATATCACTTTTCCAACTGAATCAGAAACCCAAAACACTTTACAATTATGTATTCCATTCTCACACACACACACACACACACCTCAATGGGTGTGTGTGTGTGTGTGTTTCAGGGTGCTGCCATGCAAGGCACTCAACTGCACACTGGGAGCAACTGAGTAATGGATTAAGGACCTTGTCCAAGGGCCCTTAGTGATTTTCCAGTCTGGTGGGGATTTGAATCAAGGAATCCTCTGGTCTCAAGCCCACTTAACCACTTGCTGATGTAATTAAATTATCATTTATGTTAATATATGAATTGTGAGAAGGGGATTAGAATTAATAAGAGTTTCTTTCTTCCCACTTCTTTTAAACCATTGTTTCTTGATTGACATACGAGGTCTGTGCGAAAAGTAATGGACCTTTTTATTTTTTTCAAAAACTATATGGATTTGATTAATATGTTTTATATTTTTCATATGTTTCCACGCCTGTCGGTTACGTCATTCGCCTGTGGGCAGGCTTTGAGTGAGCACTGGTCCACCCCTCTCGTCGTTGTTTCATTGCGAGGAAATGGCGGAATGATTTGGGCTTTTTTTCCATCAGAATTTTTTCAGAAACTGTTAGAGACAGGCAGCTGGAAACCATTCGAAAAATTTATCTGGCTTTCGGTGAAAATTTTACAGGCTTCACAGAGAATAAGGAGTGTTACTACAGCTTTAAGGACGCCCCACAATGGCGCACGGTGCACCGCGCTCCGAGCCGCCATCGAGAGGCAGAAACCACCACATCATTTCTAAATGGATGGCTGTGTGGAGCCGGGACCGTCGTGTGCAATTTCTCTGGTTATCACAAGAGCTGGACATCAGCCATTTTCCGGCAGATTTCACTTTTAACAAGAGATTTTGTCATGGAAAGCTGCACGGAGGCTTCGCACGTCATGACCGATTCGCTGATGGAGCGAGACAAAGGAACACCTCCATTTTGGAGTGCCAGAGGACAAGTTGGGACATGTCTATCTCGGCTTTCAGTGCTTACCAGTCGAGTGATTATAAGAGAAATTGTGGAGAGCTGGGTATGTCATGTCTCATGCTGGACCAATTTTCATTTTTTCTAAAGACAATTAAAACACAAGGTCTCTGACACACAATTAGAATTTAAACAACCAAAACTGAACTTGTGTAAGGCCTTAGGTGAGAATTGTGTACCAAGTTTTATACCTTGATACAAGAAATCTTTGTCAAGGTATTGCATACACTAGTTTGCAGAGACTCAGCTCAGTGGTGATCACAATTAGAATTGAAATGTGCACAGTGAACTGTGGTTTGGTATGGTCTTAGAGTGTACTTTTGACACAGAGGTCATCAGTAAAAAACATATGTACAAAAGATAACACACAACAGGCAAAGACTGAACATATTTCTGTTTAAGAGTTAATTATGAGAATGTACTTTGGACTTTTGTCATTCTGTCTGGTTTGCGCCAAACACTCAGCTGTTATCTACAAAAAAATGCAAACTGAACTGCAGGTTGCGTGGAAAGTGATGTATGAGTGTAATACAGAGGCTGAATGTGTCCGTCAGAAGCAATACAGCAGGAATATTAAAATCACTCCTTTTCTCTGTTAATCTTGTCAAGGTTGCAGTTTGAAAATCTTTGAAATTTAACAGGGTTATGGTCCTGAGACCCGTTTCAAAAAGCATGTTCAATAAACCCTGTGCATCAGCCTGAACTCTGGGTTGACTAATGTTGAACTGCAAAATCAAACATTTTGGTTTCATAACAGGTAATCTGACTTAATTCACTCAACTTTTAAATCCATTTAACCCTGAATAAAGTGTACACATGAGAAAATAACATAGATAATGTGATTCACCATGGCAACAGGAGAAAAATTGTTCAATTGTACTGTTTTGTCAGAGTAGAATAAGAAATAATAATGAAAGTGTGTGCAGAATTGAAGTATATATTTATACAGTGGCAGCAACAAAGGAATGAGAGCTAGATTGGCAGAAAATCATGTGTAATCAGTTTAGCAATGCTGATATCTTTTTCAGGACAAAAAAGGTCCATGTTGTTAAGGTCCTGGTGATACTTTTCCTACTGTATGGTTGTGAGACACAAAGGTTAACCAGTGACCTAAGGAGATGAATAGATGTGTTTGGTCTCTTCAGAGGATCATTGAGCACTGCTGGAATTACTTCAGGTTAAGTGAACGGTTACTTGGGGGATATAGAGAAGGAGTATCACTTGCATTCTGAGGGAACATCAGCTGTGACATTTTAGCCATGTCGTGCAATTCATGATCCAGCACGCAGGTGCCTCAGTGTTGAGGATCCCGGCGGCTGGAGAAGGACAAGGAGACACCCAAGTTTCAAATGGCTGTGGACAATCCATTCAGTTCAATTTATTTTACAGCACCAAATCACAACTTAAGTCACTCCAAGACATTCCAAAAGAGTAAAGGTCTAACCTTACCCACCTCCTGACCACGCACATTAGCCACAATGGTAATTAAAAATTCTCTCAGATGTTTTTTTGATTAAAGGAAAAACCTCAAGCAGACCAGACTCATTGGGGTGACTATCTACTTTGGCCACATGACCTATAACAGCATAACAAATGACGAGGCATAATAAAGACATGTCAAACATACAAGGACATAATATTGCAGTTAAGCAACCATGTAGGACATATACAACCCCTGGCAAAAATTATGGAATCACTGGCCTCGGAGGATGTTCATTCAGTTGTTTAATTTTGTAGAAAAAAAGCAGATCACAGACATGACACAAAACTAAAGTCATTTCAAATGGCAACTTTCTGGCTTTAAGAAACACTATAAGAAATCAGGAAAAAAAAATTGTGGCAGTCAGTAACGGTTACTTTTTTAGACCAAGCAGAGGGAAAAATATGCAATGTTTGTCTCCATTTGTCTCTTGTGTTTTTCTAGGTAAGTTCTGCGAATGACCTCCTCCAGGACAAAAAGAAAGCAAATGAACAAATATCCTCCCCTATCTTTGGTTCCACTCATATCTCAGTAGTTTTGTGATTCTTTTCTTTGTCTATAATGAGAACTTAATGGTGTCCAGAGGGCTGCTTAGTGGTTTTAGATAAGACTTGTGCTGCCTTGACAAATTAGTCTGTTGTTCTCCACAAATAACTGAGTAGAATGCTAATCGGAAGAAAGAGAAACTCACTTTTGCGTCTCACTGAAAACCTTGATTGGAAATTTCAGTTTTGTCACATGAGTCTTGAGAGAGATTAAAGACAATTTAAATTGATGAATGTCATGGTTGTATTGTTTGTGTGGCAGTGATGACCTTGTGTGTTCTTTGACTTTTATTCATTTTCCCAGTTCCTCTTTCAGTGCTCGTCGCTGCTGTGTTGTGTTCATGTGCACATCATATGTTTTATCAGTGTTGTTTGATTCAAAGGCAGCTTTCAGTGGTAGAAGCATTGGTACATGGCATTCAATTGGCACACAGCATAAAAAAAGCATAATTTGTGCACAACAGTTAGAATGCATCCATAATTATTTGGGATGTCACTAATTTTTGCAGGGAATACCAGGACAAAAACATACACACAAATAAACACACATCACACTCGCTTGCGTACTTTGTTAAAACTGAAATAAAACATTAAAGTGTGAAGCCCTGGTCAGACTGAATAATAAAGCCATGAATAATGAGCCACGTATGGATGTATCAGAAATTTCAGTGATTATTTGAATAATGAGCCACGTATATGATGTTCTTCTGAAGGAACTGCAGGAAACAATCCCAGCAGAAGACTGCCCCTCCCTGAGCCTGGTTCTGCTGGAGGTTTCTTCCTGTTAAAAGGGAGTTTTTCCTTCCCACTGTAGCCAAGTGCCTGCTCACAGGGGGTCGTTTTGACCGTTGGGGTTTTACATAATTATTGTATGGCCTTGCCTTACAATATAAAGCGCCTTGGGGCAACTGTTTGTTGTGATTTGGCGCTATATAAAAAAAAAAATTGATTGATTGATTGATTGATTGAAACAGATGTTAAAAAAGGCTACAAGGGCTTTCTCAGAGTGGAAGCTTCTCTGTTGCAGGTACCCTGTCCTGTCCTCATAGCCGCCAGGTAATGGGATAATAGGTCTCGAACAGCCTCGTACTCACCACTAACATGCCTCTAACATCCTCGTTAGTCCTCATAGTACCTTGTACACAAATTGCTGCCCCCCCACTATTTTTGCAAAATTTTGAACTTCACAAAATTAGTGCCACGCTCAGGGATGAACCTCATTAGCCAAAAAAATCTGTCTCTAAGAGCCACTTTTCTACAATGTTTCTTTAATAACTCGACTCGCACAAAAAAAATCATGCTACATGGCTCATTATTCATCGTTCATTATTCGGTCTGACCAGGGCTAAATGCAGATCATCTATATCCTCTCATCAGCAAAACCAAATCAATCTTTTTTCTACATCTGCAAAGTAATATGAAACCCAACCCAGATGACCAAAATGGCATAATGACAATCGTACCTTTATACACATACCAGCAGTGTGTAGCAGTGCCCAGGTGTGAGATTTCATTTTAAAAGAATTTTACACAAACACTGAACTCATAGATACATAATTGATGGTCTCTGCTTTTGCATGACATAAATACTCCCTAGTGATGACTGCATCAATTATTGCACATGTTCAAACTTTCCAGTGTCTTCCTGATGATAAAATAGATATTTTTAAAGGGTTTAGATAAGCTAATGTACACGCGACTTAGATGACTGTACTATCCAGTCCTTCCGGGCAGCAGATGATATACATAGCTAGACACTGAACAGTTGACTTAATAAATGATATAAAAAGATTCACAAAAAACTGTATAGAATTATGCAACATGTAGTGTGAAACCTTATGGGTAGAATGATGTACATTGTCCATCCTTAAAATCCCTCATGGTTGCTATTCTGTGAACATGCATTAATTCATGCAATCACCTCTCAACTAATGTACATAATCAAGGTGTTCCACGTATTCCAGCTGATAACATATATGTTATGATCCTGGACTGTGAATGACAAAGTGAAAGTTTTTCACAGACATACAGTGCATTCAGAAAGTATTCACAATGCTTCCCTTTTTCTACATTTTGTGTGTGTGTGTGTGTGTGTGTGTGTGTGTGTGTGTGTGTGTGTGTGTGTGTGTGTGTGTGTGTGTGTGTGTGCTACAGCCTTATTCCAAAATAGAGTAAATTAATTTTCCCCTCAAAATTCTACTCACAACACCCCATAATGACAAAATGAAAAATGTTTATTTTTTGGAATCTTTTGCAAAATTATTAAAAATAAAAACTAGGGAATCTCATTTACATAAGTATTCACACTCTTTACTCAATATGTTGTAGATGCACCTTTAACAGCAATTACAGCCTCAAGTCTTCTTGAATATGATGCCACAAGCTTGGTACAGCTATCTTTGGGCAGTTTTGCCCATTCCTCTTTACAGAATCTTTTAAACTCCATCAGGTTGGAAGGGGGGCATCGGTGCACAGCAATTTTCAGATCTCTCCAGAGATGTTCAATTGAATTCAAGCTGGGTGACTCAAGGACATTCACAGAGTTGTCCTGAAACCACTCCTTTGATATCTTGGCTGTGTACTTAGGGTCATTATCCTGCTGAAAGATGAACCGTTACCCCAGTCTGAAGTCAAGAGCACTCTGGAGCAGGTTTTCATCCAGGATGTCAGTGTACATTGCTGTATTCATCCCTCCCTATATCCTGACTAGTCTCTTAGTTCCTGTCACTGAAAAACACCCCCACAGCATGATGATGCCACCACCATGCTTCACTGTAGGGATAGTATTGGCTGATCGAGCGGACCACGATTTCCTCCAAACATGATGCCCAGCATTCACCATTCATCTACAACTAACTGGGAGATGAATTCCTTTTGGCATGTCCTAGGTTGGACATGTCCAGAAGACCTCTCTAGGGAGAGTACCACGGGATGTTAAAAACACCTCAGCTGGTTCCTTTCAATGCGAAGAAGTAGCTCTACTCTGAGTGCCTCAGTGATATTTTAGGTTCTCGCTCTGTCCTTGATTGTAAGGCCCAGATACCTGATGGATGAACCTCATTTTGGCCACTTGTATCTGTGATTTAGTTCTTTCAGCCATTACCCAAAGCTCATGACCATAAGTGAGGACAATAGCATAAATCAACTGGTAAAAGCCTTGCCTTCTTGCTCAGTTCTTTCTTCACCAGAATGGTCCATTACACATCAGACGCTGCCCCAATCCATCTATCAATCTCCCACTCCATCTTAACCCTATTCATGAACAATGCCCAACATACTTAAACTCCTCTACTTGGCGCAGTTAGATCCCACTGACACAAGCATGCCTTTGATTCATGCAATAGTACGACCTGTGTCATGCTGGAGAGTAAAGTCGTCTTTAACGGGCGCAGACAGGACGCGAGAGGGGCATGCTATTGTGCACAGAGAATTTTGAAATGTTCAAGAAAATATTTCATGCATAAATGCCGTGCTATGTGGCAGGCGCTAATCTCCAACACGACATGCAGCTCGTCAAGTCAAGTAAAGAAGAAGTGAACAAAGAGAGTGGTGACGTCAGTGGATCGCATCAGAGTGCAGCTCATCTGAGGATTATAACAAGATGTTAAATCTGTTATAAACATGCTTTAACAGCTGCACACAAGAATGAAAGAACACACAGCTGTTTTATCAAGCCATGACAATGTAAACATGACAAATAATTACCTTTTTAGATGGCTCAAAATGCTTTCTGCGCACGTGTGAACGGCTTCGACTGCAGCCTCCGCTGTGATTCAGGATGCGATTAGAGCCATTTTCAATGGCCAATTTGAAAAAAAAAAAGATTAATCCGCTACAAAATACTTATTTTATATATACGTCGCATCCAGCGCAGAGCACATGGCAGCCAGTAGAACAAAGAATGGCGTCCAGCTGGGAACACAGCGGGTGGGATCGTCACAACGACATTCGTGCTATTGGGTGAGTCACAGGCATGCTCATGTCAGTGTACCTTAAACTCTCCCCTGGCTCAGAGGAGACAATCCTCCCTCTTCCTCATGTAACTTAACAGATATAAATAAGTCCTTCAGTAGAAAGTTGTTTCAGTTCAGGTCTCAGTGCTTGTGTTGGTGCAGTGCATGACCTCATCCTTGAGACTATTGCATAGCATCCCTACCTCTTGAAAGGTGATTCAATCTACAAAATGAAAGAGTCAAGAGAGGAAATGGGTTTGCATTCTTTTGGAATTACCTTTTAGTCATTGTTTTTCTCTGGAATGAACAAAGCCAACTGCTCTAATGTGTACACACAAACGAGAGGTAGCTGAAAAGGAGTGTTTGATGGCCAGTTAAAGTGGAATAAGTGGGAATTTCATTGCACTGTTGGGTGAAGTGCTTTACACACACACACACACACACTCAAAAGCTATGTGAGGGTTCATTAATTTAGAGGGACCACATTATACATCTTTTCAGGAAGCTAATGTGGGACATTAGGTGTCTTTAAAACAGATTTTAAATATCCTGCCAAATCTGTGAACATCAGGACAATGCATTCAAAAAAACAGACAAACAAAACCCCATTCCATATCTGTGTACCCATTTCCAACAAAAGGCCTTCAGGCAGTACAAGACATGTATTTATACATCACTTTTTTTTTAATGTCACATTGACCACCAATGTCCAATGCACGAATGTCACGGTGCTATTTAACATTTACAATTGTCCAACCACATTTTATATCCAGTCAGGGGACTGACTCTGTGATCTTGTATCTACAATCCCACTTTCCTAACATTTAGCCCAGCATTTCCCTGTACTCAATCAAGAGGCCGATTCTCTCATGTGACGTGCCCTGAGATCCTGAGGGTGTTTCACACACAGTGTAGATCATGTGACTGAGTGACTCTCACAGAGCACGAAAATGTGTAGTTATAAACCTGTTACACAGATGCAAACAAATCTTTATTTGAGGACTTGCACTTAGTGGGACTCTCAGACTGAAACATAAATTCTTCTTCTGTGTCTGGACAACTTAAGACATAATTGGTGATTGGTTTGTCTTTTGGCTTTACATCTTCAATATTGTCCTGCAGCTTCGCTCTTTCATATTCTGTCCAACGGTAAATGATATTGGTGAACTCAAAGATATTGCTCCTTTTGCTTCCTTCTGCACTGCCACTTGTGCCATCATCCTGATGTTTCACTGACAAGCCCTGAATGGCTGAGGGTTCTGTGTTGGCCAAGTAAAGTGACTGTACCTGGATCACTGCAGGGCAGACAACACTAGATTCTTGATTGTTAGCTTTATGAATAAGGGCACTGGAACTTAGAAGATGACACCAACATTCATGTCTCTTGGTTCTTGCCTTTTAAATCAGAAATGTCTTGGAAGAGCGAATGGAGTAATGATGTTGCAGGACATTTAATGATGCTGGTATCTAAAAATTGCAACTGATTTAATTGTAAAACCTTTGACTGATATTTTTGACTTAAGTTTGAGCACTCTTGCTTGCCTCTACTGGTGGTTGGCTCTCACTGCGGTATTGTATCACTTCCTGTTCCGGATCACAGCGGTGTTTTTCTGTATCTGTTAGCTGTTTAATCTGCGCAGTTAGATTGATCTAGTTATCTAGATTACGATTTGTTTCCCAGTGTAATCTTTACGTGCCTTAACTAAAGCACTCCTTCTGCTGAATCACCTCTAAATTATTTACACATTATTCACTTTGCGTGTTTTTAGGAATCCGCTAGCTTAGCGTAGCTACTAGCTCTTAGCCGATTTAGCATGGCGGCTTCTCCTGTCTCTCCCACACTTTTCTGCTCTGGGTGTGAAATGTTTAGTTATTCCTCGGCCTCCTTTAGCAGTAACGGTACTTGTAATAAGTGTAGCTTATTCGTAGCTTTGGAGGCCAGGCTGGGCGAATTGGAGACTCGGCTCCGCACCGTGGAAAATTCTACAGCTAGCCAGGCCCCTGTAGTCGGTGCGGACCAAGGTAGCTTAGCCGCCGTTAGTTACCCCCTGGCAGATCCCGAGCAGCCGGGAAAGCAGGCTGACTGGGTGACTGTGAGGAGGAAGCGTAGCCCTAAACAGAAGCCCCGTGTACACTGCCAACCCATTCACATCTCTAACCGTTTTTCCCCACTCGGTGACACACCCGCCGAGGATCAAACTCTGGTTATTGGCGACTCTGTTTTGCGAAATGTGAAGTTAGCGACAGCAGCAACCATAGTCAATTGTCTTCCGGGGGCCAGAGCAGGTGACATTGAAGGAAATTTGAAACTGCTGGCTAAGGCTAAGCGTAAATTTGGTAAGATTGTAATTCACGTCAGCAGTAATGACACCCGGTTACGCCAATCGTAGGTCACTAAAATTAACATTAAATCGGTGTGTAACTTTGCAAAAACAATGTCGGACTCTGTAGTTTTCTCTGGGCCCCTCCCCAATCAGACCGGGAGTGACATGTTTAGCCGCATGTTCTCCTTGAATTGCTGGCTGTCTGAGTGGTGTCCAAAAAATGAGGTGGGCTTCATAGATAATTGGCAAAGCTTCTGGGGAAAACCTGGTGTTGTTAGGAGAGACGGCATCCATCCCACTTTGGATGGAGCAGCTCTCATTTCTAGAAATCTGGCCAATTTTCTTAAATCCTCCAAACCGTGACTATCCAGGGTTGGGACCAGGAAGCAGAGTTGTAGTCTTACACACCTCTCTGCAGCTTCTCTCCCCCTGCCATCCCCTCATTACCCCATCCCCGTAGAGATGGTGCCTGCTCCCAGACTACCAATAACCAGCAAAAATCTATTTAAGCATAAAAATTCAAAAAGAAAAAATAATATAGCACCTTCAACTGCACCACAGACTAAAACAGTTAAATGTGGTCTATTAAACATTAGGTCTCTCTCTTCTAAGTCCCTGTTGGTAAATGATATAATAATTGATCAACATATTGATTTATTCTGCCTTACAGAAACCTGGTTACAGCAGGATGAATATGTTAGTTTAAATGAGTCAACACCCCCGAGTCACACTAACTGTCAGAATGCTCATAGCACGGGCCGGGGCGGAGGATTAGCAGCAATCTTCCATTCCAGCTTATTAATTAATCAAAAACCCAGACAGAGCTTTAATTCATTTGAAAGCTTGACTCTTAGTCTTGTCCATCCAAATTGGAAGTCCCAAAAACCAGTTTTATTTGTTATTATCTATCGTCCACCTGGTCGTTACTGTGAGTTTCTCTGTGAATTTTCAGACCTTTTGTCTGACTTAGTGCTTAGCTCAGATAAGATAATTATAGTGGGCGATTTTAACATCCACACAGATGCTGAGAATGACAGCCTCAACACTGCATTTAATCTATTATTAGACTCTATTGGCTTTGCTCAAAAAGTAAATGAGTCCACCCACCACTTTAATCATATCTTAGATCTTGTTCTGACTTATGGTATGGAAATAGAAGACTTAACAGTATTCCCTGAAAACTCCCTTCTGTCTGATCATTTCTTAATAACATTTACATTTACTCTGATGGACTACCCAGCAGTGGGGAATAAGTTTCATTACACTAGAAGTCTTTCAGAAAGCGCTGTAACTAGGTTTAAGGATATGATTCCTTCTTTATGTTCTCTAATGCCATATACCAACACAGTGCAGAGTAGCTACCTAAACTCTGTAAGTGAGATAGAATATCTCGTCAATAGTTTTACATCCTCATTGAAGACAACTTTGGATGCTGTAGCTCCTCTAAAAAGAGAGCTTTAAATCAGAAGTGCCTGACTCCGTGGTATAACTCACAAACTCGTAGCTTAAAGCAGATAACCCGTAAGTTGGAGAGGAAATGGCGTCTCACTAATTTAGAAGATCTTCACTTAGCCTGGAAAAAGAGTCTGTTGCTCTATAAAAAAAGCCCTCCATAAAGCTAGGACATCTTTCTACTCATCACTAATTGAAGAAAATAAGAACAACCCCAGGTTTCTTTTCAGCACTGTAGCCAGGCTGACAAAGAGTCAGAGCTCTATTGAGCTGAGTATTCCATTAACTTTAACTAGTAATGACTTCATGACTTTCTTTGCTAACAAAATTTTAACTATTAGAGAAAAAATTACTCATAACCATCCCAAAGACGTATCGTTATCTTTGGCTGCTTTCAGTGATGCCGGTATTTGGTTAGACTCTTTCTCTCCGATTGTTCTGTCTGAGTTATTTTCATTAGTTACTTCATCCAAACCATCAACATGTTTATTAGACCCCATTCCTACCAGGCTGCTAAAGGAAGCCCTACCATTATTTAATGCTTTGATCTTAAATATGATCAATCTATCTTTGTTAGTTGGCTATGTACCACAGGCTTTTAAGGTGGCAGTAATTAAACCATTACTTAAAAAGCCATCACTTGACCCAGCTATCTTAGCTAATTATAGGCCAATCTCCAACCTTCCTTTTCTCTCAAAAATTCTTGAAAGGGTAGTTGTAAAACAGCTAACTGATCATCTGCAGAGGAATGGTCTATTTGAAGAGTTTCAGTCAGGTTTTAGAATTCATCATAGTACAGAAACAGCATTAGTGAAGGTTACAAATGATCTTCTTATGGCCTCGGACAGTGGACTCATCTCTGTGCTAGTTCTGTTAGACCTCAGTGCTGCTTTTGATACTGTTGACCATAAAATTTTATTACAGAGATTAGAGCATGCCATAGGTATTAAAGGCACTGCGCTGCGGTGGTTTGAATCATATTTGTCTAATAGATTACAATTTGTTCATGTAAATGGGGAATCTTCTTCACAGACTAAAGTTAATTATGGAGTTCCTCAAGGTTCTGTGCTAGGACCAATTTTATTCACTTTATACATGCTTCCCTTAGGCAGTATTATTAGACGGTATTGCTTAAATTTTCATTGTTACGCAGATGATACCCAGCTTTATCTATCCATGAAGCCAGAGGACACACACCAATTAGCTAAACTGCAGGATTGTCTTACAGACATAAAGACATGGATGACCTCTAATTTCCTGCTTTTAAACTCAGATAAAACTGAAGTTATTGTACTTGGCCCCACAAATCTTAGAAACATGGTGTCTAACCAGATCCTTACTCTGGATGGCATTACCCTGACCTCTAGTAATACTGTGAGAAATCTTGTAGTCATTTTTGATCAGGATATGTCATTCAAAGCGCATATTAAACAAATATGTAGGACTGCTTTTTTGCATTTACGCAATATCTCTAAAATCAGAAAGGTCTTGTCTCAGAGTGATGCTGAAAAACTAATTCATGCATTTATTTCCTCTAGGCTGGACTATTGTAATTCATTATTATCAGGTTGTCCTAAAAGTTCCCTAAAAAGCCTTCAGTTAATTCAAAATGCTGCAGCTAGAGTACTGACGGGGACTAGAAGGAGAGAGCATATCTCACCCATATTGGCCTCTCTTCATTGGCTTCCTGTTAATTCTAGAATAGAATTTAAAATTCTTCTTCTTACTTATAAGGTTTTGAATAATCAGGTCCCATCTTATCTTAGGGACCTCGTAGTACCATATCACCCCAATAGAGCGCTTCGCTCTCAGACTGCAGGCTTACTTGTAGTCCCTAGGGTTTGTAAGAGTAGAATGGGTGGCAGAGCCTTCAGCTTTCAGGCTCCTCTCCTGTGGAACCAGCTCCCAATTCAGATCAGGGAGACAGACACCCTCTCTACTTTTAAGATTAGGCTTAAAACTTTCCTTTTTGCTAAAGCTTATAGTTAGGGCTGGATCAGGTGACCCTGAACCATCCCTTAGTTATGCTGCTATAGACGTAGACTGCTGGGGGGTTCCCATGATGCACTGTTTCTTTCTCTTTTTGCTCTGTATGCACCACTCTGCATTTAATCATTAGTGATCGATCTCTGCTCCTCTCCACAGCATGTCTTTTTCCTGGTTCTCTCCCTCAGCCCCAACCAGTCCCAGCAGAAGACTGCCCCTCCCTGAGCCTGGTTCTGCTGGAGGTTTCTTCCTGTTAAAAGGGAGTTTTTCCTTCCCACTGTAGCCAAGTGCTTGCTCACAGGGGGTCGTTTTGACCGTTGGGGTTTTACATAAATATTGTATGGCCTTGCCTTACAATATAAAGCGCCTTGGGGCAACTGTTTGTTGTGATTTGGCGCTATATAAAAAAATTGATTGATTGATTGACTATGCAAATTCCTAAAATTTGGAAATCGGCTTTTGTCACACCATTATTCAAAGATGGTGACCCAACAATCTTAAATAATTATAGGCCAATTTCAAAACTTTGCATCTTATCAACAATTTTGGAATCCTTAATAAATGAAGAGCTGAAATAATTTTTTTAATTCCAACAACATTTTATGCAAATTCCAGTCAGGTTTTAGGAAAGGTCATAATACCCATAACAGCAGCATTGAAGGTGATCAATGATACATATCTCGACAGCTCTGGACAATAAGCAACACTGTGCAGCGCTTTTCATTGATTTGTCAAAAGCTCTTGATTCTGTAAATCATATTTTACTCAAAGAGAGATTGATCAATATTGGACTGTCTAAAAAGGCAGTTGGATGGATCTGTAATTATCTCACTGACAGGTTCCAATGTGTTAGATCAGATAATATTTGTTCTAATATTCTTTCATTAACTAAAGGAGTGCCCCAAGGCTCTGTTTTGGGCCACTTGTTGTGAAAGTGTAGTGACACGGACCCACAACAGGGGGCGCAAATGAACGGTCAATAGATGAGCCAAAATATAACAATTTAATGTTGTGAAGGTGCACAACGAATACACAGACAATCTCAGAATATGATTACAGTCAATCCACAAAGGTGACGTGTGGGCAGGCTCGAGGATAGAAGACATCTGTCCTGAGAAGAGCCGGAACCACACGATTTCCGCCGCCACCGAACCTGGTGAATACTGGAGCCGCCAAGTCCCAAATTCCCACGTGATCACCGTCCCCAACTGTCGGATCTGGTACTGCTGGCGAAGAACAAAGACAGTCAAGTGTGGGTGTGTGTACACCCAGTAACAACAACGGTGGGAATGCCACCTCCACCTCTCACTCAATATGCTGATGAATTTACAGTGATCCCTCAGAGGAAAAGAGTGCCGTCCTGCACACACTCAGCCTCCACAGGAAGAGGGACCGGTACTCCTGCAAACACTCACAATATACAGCTTATAAGTAAACACAAATGGCTGAGGATATTACCTCCATTGAAGTACGATATCTCGGCGATGAGGTGGAGATGACGTCTGGGTTTTATGGAGTGGGATGATGAAGAATGAGTGACAGCTGTCAGGACATAATGAGTAACAGCTGTCACTCCCGGCTGTGTCCGTGGCGGCAGCGCCCTCTCGTGCCTGAAGCCCGCACTTCAGGCAGGGCGCCCTCTGGTGGTGGGCCAGCAGTATCTCCTCTTCTGGCGGCCCACACAACAGGACCCCCCCCCCTCAACGGGCGCCTCCTGGCGCCCGACCAGGTTTATCGGGGTGTCGGCGGTAGAAATCGGCCAGGAGGGCCGGATCCAGGATGAAGCTCCTCTTCACCCAGGAGCGTTCTTCGGGTCCATACCCCTCCCAGTCCACCAGATATTGGAACCCCCGGCCCATTCGACGGACGTCCAGGAGCCGGCGCACCGTCCAAGCCGGCTCCCCGTCAATGATCCGGGCAGGAGGTGGCGCCGGACCGGGAGCACAGAGGGGTGAGGTGTGGTATGGTTTGAGTTTGGAGACGTGGAACACCGGGTGGATCCGCAGTGAAGCTGGGAGCTGGAGCTTCACTGCGGCAGGGCTGAGGATGTGAAACGGGCCGATGAACCTGTCCATCAGTTTCGGTGACTGTACTTGCAGAGGGATGTCCTTTGTCGACAACCACACCTCCTGCCCAGGCTGGTATGCAGGGGCCGGGGACCGCCGGCGGTCTGCATGGGTCTTCGCCCTCGTCCGGGCCTTCAACAAGGCAGAACGGGCGGTGCACCACACACGACGGCACCTCCGAAGGTGGGCCCGGACCGAGGGCACACCGACCTCTCCCTCCACCACGGGAAATAATGGGGGCTGGTACCCCAAACACACCTCAAATGGGGAGAGGCCGGTGGCAGAAGACACCTGGCTGTTATGCGCATACTCGATCCAGGCCAGATGGTTACTCCAGGCCGTCGGGTGCGCGGATGTTACACAGCGGAGGGTCTGTTCCAGCTCCTGGTTGTCCCGCTCTGCCTGTCCGTTCGTCTGTGGATGGTACCCGGACGAGAGGCTCACGGTGGCCCCCAGTTCCCTGCAGAAACTCCTCCAGACGTGAGAGGAAAACTGGGGACCATGATCCGAGACTACGTCAGTGGGTATCCCATGCAGACGGACGACATGGTGGACCAGGAGGTCTGCTGTCTCCTGGGCCGTAGGGAGCTTCGGGAGGGCCACGAAGTGGGCCGCCTTGGAGAATCGGTCCACTATCGTGAGGATGGTGGTGTTGCCCTGGGACGGTGGGAGACCCGTGACAAAATCCAGGCCGATGTGGGACCAGGGGCGATGAGGCACAGGAAGCGGTTGGAGCTGACCTTGGGACTTCCTGTGGTCAGCCTTGCCCCTGGCACAGGTGGTACAGGCCTGGATGTACTCCCGGACGTCGGCCTCCATAGACGCCCACCAGAAGTGCTGCTGGACAACTGCCACGGTCCTTCGCACCCCTGGATGACAGGAGAGCTTGGAACCGTGACAGAAGTCCAAGACTGCAGCCCTGGCCTCTGGTGGGACGTATAGCTTGTCTTTTGGTCCAGTTGCCGGGTCCGGGCTTCGTGCCAGGGCCTCCCGGACGATCTTCTCCACGTCCCAGGTGAGGGTGGCCACGATAGTGGACTCAGGCAGGATGGGCTCCGGTGGATCCGACGGTGCAGTTTTGACCTCCTCTTCGTGTACCCGGGACAAGGCATCCGACCTCTGGTTCTTGGTCCCGGGGCGATAGGTGATCCGGAAGTCAAAACGCCCGAAGAACAGTGACCAGCGGGCTTGCCTGGGGTTCAGCCGCTTGGCGGTGCTGATATACTCCAGGTTCCAATGGTCAGTGAAAACCGTGAACGGCACAGGCGCTCCCTCCAACAGGTGTCTCCACTCCTCAAGAGCCTCTTTCACCGCAAGGAGTTCTCGATTGCCGACGTCATAGTTCCGTTCAGCCGGGGTCAACCTGCGAGAAAAGTAGGCACACGGGTGAAGAACCTTATCGGTCTCTCTGCTCTGGGATAGCACGGCTCCTATCCCTGAGTCAGAGGCGTCCACTTCAACCACGAACTGGCGGCTAGGGTCGGGCTGCACCAAAACTGGCGCAGTAGAGAACCGTCGTTTCAACTCCTTGAACGCGGCTTCGCACCGATCCGACCAGGTGAAGGGGACTTTTGGAGAGGTCAGGGCTGTCAGGGGGCTAACAACCTGACTGTAGCCCTTAATGAACCTCCTATATAAATTAGCGAAGCCGAGGAACTGTTGCAGCTTCCTACAGCTTGTTGGTTGGGGCCAATCTCTCACCGCCGCAACCTTGGCCGGATCAGGGGCGACGGAGTTAGAGGAGATGATAAACCCCAGGAAGGACAAAGACGTGCGGTGAAACTCGCACTTCTCGCCCTTCACAAACAGTCGGTTCTCTAACAACCGCTGCAGGACCTGACGTACATGCTGGACATGGGTCTCAGGATCCGGAGAAAAGATGAGAATATCGTCCAGATATACGAAGACGAATCGGCGCAGGAAGTCCCGCAAGACGTCGTTAACCAAGGCTTGGAACGTCGCGGGGGCGTTGGTGAGGCCGAACGGCATGACCAGGTACTCAAAGTGACCTAACGTGGTGTTAAATGCCGTCTTCCATTCGTCTCCCTTCCGGATCCGAACCAGGTGATACGCATTTCTAAGATCCAGCTTCGTAAAGATTTTGGCTCCATGCAGGGGGGGTGAACACGGAATCCAACAATGGCAACGGGTATTGGTTCCGAACCGTAATCTCATTCAGCCCCCTGTAATCAATGCATGGACGGAGTCCGCCATCTTTCTTGCCCACAAAAAAGAAACCTGCCCCCATCGGGGAGGTGGAGTTCCAGATCAGCCCGGCAGCTAATGAGTCCCGGATGTAGGTCTCCATTGATTCGCGCTCAGGTCGTGAGAGGTTGTACAGCCTGCTGGACGGGAACTCAACGCCTGGAACCAAATCAATGGCACAATCGTACGGACGGTGCGGGGGAAGGGTGAGTGCCAGATCCTTGCTGAAGACGTCAGCAAGATCATGGTACTCAACCGGCACTGCCGTCAGATTGGGAGGGACTTTGACCTCCTCCTTAGCCTGTAAACCGGGAGGAACCGAGGATCCTAAACACACCCGATGGCAGGTTTCGCTCCACTGAACCACCACCCCAGACAGCCAATCAATCCGGGGATTGTGCTTCAACATCCATGGGAAGCACAAAATCACGCGGGAGGTAGAAGGAGTTACAAAAAACTCAATCTCCTCCCGATGGTTTCCAGACACCACCAGAGTTACTGGTTGTGTCTTGTGTGTGATTAAAGGGAGGAGGGTGCCATCTAGTGCCCGCACCTGCAATGGCGAAGGAAGCACCACCAGAGGGAGCCCTACCTCCCTTGCCCATCTGCTGTCTAGCAAATTCCCTTCTGACCCCGTGTCCACCAGTGCTGGGGCTTGAAGGGTTAAATCCCCGCTCAGGATTGTAACTGGGAGTCGTGTGGCAATCTGTGTGTGTCCCACGTGAATATTTTGACCCCCCCTTAGCCCAGTCTCTGAGGGCGGTTGTTGTTGTGGCCATTTGGGGCAGTTTTTCTGAATGTGCTCCTTTGAGCTGCAGAGAAAACACTCCCCGCGGACCAGCATCCTCATTTTGGCCCTGTGCGTTTCCCTAACAACGTCAACAGGAGGAGCTGTTGCCCCACGGAGCGCTGCGGCTGTGGAGCGTGGGGAGGGCAGCCCCTTTTCAAACCCGGAAGGGAGAGGGACGGCGCGTATCCGGCCACGTCCTTCGCCTCGCTCCCGACGGCGTTCCTCCAACCGATTGTCTAACCGTATAACGAGATCGATAAGCCCATCTAAATCCCACGGTTCCTCCTTAGCTACCAGATGCTCCTTCAGGACCAAAGACAGTCCGTTTATGAAGGCGGCGCGGAGCGCAACGTTATTCCAGCCGGACCTCGCAGCCGCGATGCGGAAGTCGACTGCATATTCGGCTGCGCACCGGCACCCCTGTCGCATTGACAGCAGCATTGTTGAAGCGGTCTCTCCTCTGTTAGGGTGATCAAACACTGTTCTGAACTCCCCCACAAACCCAGTGTATGCTGATAACAACCGTGAGTTCTGTTCCCAGAGCGCCGTAGCCCAGGCGCATGCCTTACCCCGAAGCAAAGCAATAACATAAGCCACCTTGCTGGCGTCAGACGCGTACATCACGGGTCGTTGTGCAAAGACGAGCGAACACTGCATCAGAAAGTCCGCGCACGTCTCCACACAACCCCCGTATGGCTCAGGGGGACTTATGTATGCTTCAGGGGATGGAGGGGGGGTTTGTTGAATGACCAGTGGAATGTTAATACCCGGCACCGGGTCAGCAGGAGGAGGAGCCTCAGCAGCGCTCTGATCGCGCGCTTCCACCTGTGCGGTGAGAGCCTCCATCCTGCGATTAAGGATGATGTTTTGCTCGGACATCAAATCCAGCCGAGCGGTAAAGGCGGTGAGGATTTGCTGCAACTCACCGAGCATGCCTCCTGCAGACGCCTCTGCACCCTGCACTTCCATTGGCTGTCCAACAGATGGATGACGCCCCTCGGGATCCATGACGCTGGCCGAGATATCCTGTTGTGAAAGTGTAGTGACACGGACCCACAACAGGGGGCGCAAATGAACGGTCAATAGAGGAGCCAAAATATAACAATTTAATGTTGTGAAGGTGCACAACGAATACACAGACAATCTCAGAATATGATTACAGTCAATCCACAAAGGTGACGTGTGGGCAGGCTCGAGGATAGAAGACGTCTGTCCTGAGAAGAGCCGGAACCACACGATTTCCGCCGCCACCGAACCTGGTGAATACTGGAGCCGCCAAGTCCCGAATTCCCAGGTGATCACCATCCCCGACTGTCGGATCTGGTACTGCTGGCGAAGAACAAAGACAGTCAAGTGTGGGTGTGTGTACACCCAGTAACAACAACGGTGGGAATGCCACCTCCACCTCTCACTCAATATGCTGATGAATTTACAGTGATCCCTCAGAGGAAAAGAGTGCCGTCCTGCACTCACTCAGCCTCCACAGGAAGAGGGACCGGTACTCCTGCAAACACTCACAATATACAGCTTATAAGTAAACACAAATGGCTGAGGATATTACCTCCATTGAAGTACGATATCTCGGCGATGAGGTGGAGATGACGTCTGGGTTTTATGGAGTGGGATGATGTAGAATGAGTGACAGCTGTCAGGACATAATGAGTAACAGCTGTCACTCCCGGCTGTGTCCGTGGCGGCAGCGCCCTCCTGTGCCTGAAGCCCGCACTTCAGGCAGGGCGCCCTCTGGTGGTGGGCCAGCAGTACCTCCTCTTCTGGCGGCCCACACAACACCACTCCTATGTACTATCTATGTGAACAATGCTGGCCAGGATCTTGTGGACACCATTTACCACTCTTTACACTTATGATATGCTTATCTACAGTTTTGTAAAAACTCTTAGTGCTAGTTTTGTTACATTACAAAATGGTTTTAACATAGTTACATGTTAACACAGTAACATGTTTCTACAACTGGATCTTTCTTTAAATGGAAATAAGAGCAAGTTGATGCTATTTTCAAAAACAAAGAGCAGTCTGCAGATAAGTCCTCTAATTGTCACTCTTCAAGGGGTAGAAATCGAAAGATTTAAATATTTTAAATATTTAGGTATTTTAATTGATGACAATCTTAGCTTTAAAGGACATGTTGAACATGTGGTTAGGAAATTGAGGCTGAAAATTGTTTTTTACTTCAGAAATAGGCTATGTTTTTCCTTCAATGCAAAAAAGAAACTTGTAGCTGCAACATTTTTACCCATTCTGGACTATGGTGACCTCATTTATATGAATGCCCCAATTCAAGTATTGAAATTACTGGATTCTATTTATCATACTTTGTTGTGGTTTATTACAAACTGTAAGCCTCACACACACTACTGTGAACTTTACACACCTGTAGGCTGGAAAGCATTGGAGAATTGTAGACTCACTCACTTGTATGCATTCATTTATGAGGGTATTCTCTGCCTGCTCCCTTCATATTTGTGTGAATATATTCAACCAAAAGCGACTGGACTGTATTCTTTGCGCTCACAAGATGCACTGCTATTGTCTGTACCAAGTGTCCATACAGAAGCTGTAAGGTGGCATTTCAGTATTCTGCCCCCACAACATGTAACAATTTAGAAAAGACTAGAAATTAAAGGAACTGGTTTCAATAGGCAAGTTTAAACTTTTGCTCAAAGGTTTGGAAACGAAAGCCATGGTTTGTAAATGTTTTTAAATAGTCTCATGAAATTGTTATGAACTTGTTTGTAATGTTCCAAATTGTTGTAATCTGTGCCACTGTCTTGGCCAGGACTCCCTTGAAAAAGAGATTGGTAATCTCAATGGTACTTTCCTGGTTAAATAAAAATAAATAAGATAAAACCTTTGCAGGAAGACGGTCCAAGTCTTTAAGATCTTGGTGCTTCCTGTTGTACTGTATGGTTGTGCGACTTGGATGCCAACGAGTGACCGAAGGTGATGACTGGATATATTTGGTACTAGGCTTCTTTGGAGGTTCCTTTAGTACTACTGGAATGATTTTTGGTCAATTAAATGGTCACTTCAAGAGACTGAGATTTTGGCCAATAAGGGCTGTTTCTGTGGGCATTTTCCAGTGTGAAGATGACTGAGCGTTGAGGACCCAATGGCTTGAGAAGTCCAAAGGGAAACACATGTTTCACCTGGGTGCAACAGACAGATGGCTTCTTTTGGGAGGTGGGGATGGACCAGTTCTCTGCCTGGGTGGTTCCCATCCAGGAACCAAGGTAGTTCCATGGTGTGATAGATGCAGCAGCATTAGGACTGTTTATGTTACAGTTGTATGCAAAAGTTTGGTCACCCCTGATGATTTCCATGATTTTCCTTTATAAATTGTCCAATAATTTTTAGACCGATAACGTGGAAATAAATCTGAACAGCTAATAACATTTATAAAATTTAAAATCAGTTTACTTGAATTGGTTGTTTGGATCAGCAATTTCAGTTAAATATATCATATAGCAGACAAACACAGTGATATTTGTGAAGTGAAATTACGTTTATAAGATTTACAGAAAGTGTGCAATAATTCTTTAAACAAAATTAGGGAGGTGCATAAATTTGGGCACCACAACAGAAAAAAAAAATACATCAATATTTAGTAGATCCTCTGTTTGTAGATATAACAGCCTCTAAATGCTTCCTATAGCTTCATATGTGAGTCTGGATTCTGGTTGAAGGTATTTTGGACCATTCCTCATTACAAAACATCTCAGGTTTGTTGGTTTCCGAGCATGGACAGGCCACTTAAAATCACACCACAGATTTTCAATAATATTCAGGTCTGGGGACTGAGATGGCCATTCCAGAACATTGTACTTGTTCCTCTGCACAAATGCCTGATGTGATTTTGAGCAGTATTTAGGGTCATTGTCTTGTTGAAAGATCCAGCTCCGGCGCAACTTCAACTTTGTCACTGATTCATGAATATTCTTCTCAAGAATCTGCTGATATTGACTGGAATCCATGTGACCCTCAACTTTAACAAGATCCCCAGTACCGTACCTGCACTGGCCACACAGCCCCACAGCATAATGGGACCACCTCCAAATTTTACTGTAGGAAGCAAGTGTTTTTCTTGGAATGCTGTGTTCTTTTTCAGCCATGCATACCGCGCCTTGTTATGTCCAAATAACTTAATTTTAGTTTCATCAGTCCACAGCACCTTATTCCAAAATTAAGCTGGCTTGTCCAAATGTGCTTTAGCATACCTCAAGCGACTCAAAGGCTTCCTCTGCATTGCTCTCCAGTACAACATCTCCGTGGGCAAAGTGTGCTGTATAGTTGAAGGATCAAATCAAATCAATTTCATTTATATAGCACCAAATCACAACAAACAGTTGCCCCAAGGTGCTTCATATTGCAAGGCAAAGCCATACAATAATTACAGAAAACCCCAACTGTCAAAATGACCCCCTGTGAGCAAGCACTTGGCGACAGTGGGAAGGAAAAACTCCCTTTTAACAGGAAGAAACCTCCAGCAGAACCAGGCTCAGGGAGGGGCAGTCTTCTGCTGGGACTGGTTGGGGCTGAGGGAGAGAACCAGGAAAAAGACATGCTGTGGAGGGGAGCAGAGATCAATCACTAATGATTAAATGCAGAGTGGTGCATACAGAGCAAAAAGAGAAAGAAACACTCAGTGCATCATTGGAACCCCCCAGCAGTCTAAGTCTATAGCAGCATAACTAAGGGATGGTTCAGGGTCACCTGATCCAGCCCTAACTATAAGCTTTAGCAAAAAGGAAAGTTTTAAGCCTAATCTTAAAAGTAGAGAGGGTGTCTGTCTCCCTGATCCAAATTGGGAGGTGGTTCCAGAGGAGAGGAGCCTGAAAGCTGAAGGCTCTGCCTCCCATTCTACTCTTACAAACCCTAGGAACTACAAGTAAGCCTGCAGTCTGAGAGCGAAGCGCTCTATTGGGGTGATATGGTACTATGAGGTCCCTAAGATAAGATGGGACCTGATTATTCAAAACCTTATAAGTAAGAAGAAGAATTTTAAATTCTATTCTAGAATTAACAGGAAGCCAATGAAGAGAGGCCAATATGGGTGAGATATGCTCTCTCCTTCTAGTCCCTGTCAGTACTCTAGCTGCAGCATTTTGAATTAACTGAAGGCTTTTCAGGGAACTTTTAGGACAACCTGATAATAATTAATTACAATAGTCCAGCCTAGAGGAAATAAATGCAAGACTTAGTTTTTCAGCATCACTCTGAGACAAGACCTTTCTAATTTTAGAGATATTGTGCAAATGCAAAAAAGCAGACCTACATATTTGTTTAATATGCGCATTGAATGACATATCCTGATCAAAAATGACTCCAAGATTTCTCACAGTATTACTAGAGGTCAGGGTAATGCCATCCAGAGTAAGGATCTGGTTAGACACCATGTTTCTAAAATTTGTGGGGCCAAGTACAATAACTTCAGTTTTATCTGAGTTTAAAAGCAGGAAATTAGAGGTCATCCATGTCTTTATGTCTGTAAGACAATCCTGCTGTTATGTTTCGGACGCGGTCGGAGCACCGACCCAGCGTTTGAAAGGACCCAGCATAAAATAAGCAGAGCACGGTTCAAAAGATAACAGAATTTAATAAACATAACAGTGGGTGAAGTGCTAAACAACTAAAAAGTCCGCGGTCTGGTGAGGTGGAAACACGGCGCGCTCTCAACAGCGCAAACGGTCCGGAGCCACAGCAGTTCGGACCCAGGGACCCCGCCGACACCCCCCAGGTGGTCGCGACAAACCAAGTCTGTGAAGAAAGAAAACATGAGGTGAGTCCAACTCCACACAGAGAGACACAACTCAAAGGTGCACGCAATCAGCAAACACTTCCTGGCTTAAATCTATACATCAGCTTCTCACCCTGCAGGCACGGAACAACTCAGTTCAAATCTCCACTGCAGCAGAAGCTGATTAGACAATTAGCATAACGTGACAGCTCACTAACACAAGGTGTGAGGGACACCAAATCCACTGTCATTACTTCATAAAAGTCACCAAAACCAAATTACCTCAGGAAGTGTGCTGAAGAGCGTGAGACCTCACCCAATCCTCCTTCACAGACTGTGGCGTCAAACCTGGAGCGGTCTCTGCGTCCGTGATGGTGAGATTGTTCTTCTGACGTCGATCTCACACGTCTGCTCACAAGGTCGAGTCTCTGGCAGTCACACACTGTGCATTCAAGGTTTAAATGCAGCAATCTCTGATTAAGACAAAATACACCACAGCTGTGAGTCCTGATGACCTGCATGTGAAAACAAGCCTCAGGTGTTCAGGGTGAGGTCCTAATGCTCAGCCACTCAGTCCTGAATGCATACCACCTGGTGGGAGAAACAGAAAACAAAAACCAAGCCAGCCAAGCACCCCAGCCCACAACACCTACAGTTTAGCTAATTGGTGTGTGTCCTCTGGCTTCATGGATAGATAAAGCTGAGTATCATCTGCGTAACAATGAAAATTTAAGCAATGCTGTCTAATAATACTGCCTAAGGGAAGCATGTATAAAGTGAATAAAATTGGTCCTAGCACAGAACCTTGTGGAACTCCATAATTAACCTTAGTCTGTGAAGAAGATTCCCCATTTACATGAACAAATTGTAATCTATTAGATAAATATGATTCAAACCACGGCATCGCAGTGCCTTTAATACCTATGGCATGCTCTAATCTCTGTAATAAAATTTTATGGTCAACAGTATCAAAAGCAGCACTGAGGTCTAACAGAACAAGCACAGAGATGAGTCCACTGTCTGAGGCCATAAGAAGATCATTTGTAACCTTCACTAATGCTGTTTCTGTACTATGTGTTATGTGTCGGACGCGGTCGGAGCACCGACCCAGCGTTTGACAGGACCCAGCATAAAATAAGCAGAGCACGGTTCAAAGGATAACACATTTTAATGAAAGTGAATGAAGTGATAAACAACTAAAAAGTCCGCGGTCTGGTGAGGTGGAAACATGGCGCACTCTCAGCAGCGCAAAGGGTCCGGAGCCACAGCAGTTCAGACCCAGGGACCCCGCCGACACCCCCCAGGTGGCCGCGACAAACCGAGTCTGTGAAGCAAGAAAATATGAGGTGAGTCCAACACTCTCCACACAGAGAGACACAGCTCAAAGGTGCACACAATCAGCAAACACTTCCTGGCTTAAATATATATCAGCTTCTCACCATGCAGGCACGGAACAACTCAGTTCAAATCTCCACTGCAGCAGAAGCTGATTAGACAATTAGCATAACGGGACAGCTCAATACAACAAGGTGTGAGGGACACTAAATCCACTGTCATTACTTCATAAAAGTCACCAAAACCAAATTACCTCAGGAAGTGTGCTGAAGAGCGTGAGACCTCACCCAATCCTCCTTCACAGACTGTGGCGTCAAACCTGGAGCGGTCTCTGCGTCCGTAATGGTGAGATTGTTCTCCTGACGTCGATCTCACACGTCTGCTCACAAGGTTGAGTCTCTGGCAATCACACACTGTGCATTCAAGGTTTAAATGCAGCAATCTCTGATCAAGACAGAATACACCACAGCTGTGAGTCCTGATGACCTGCACGTGAAAACAAGCCTCAGGTGTTCAGGGTGAGGTCCTAATGCTCAGCCACTCAGTCCTGAATGCATACCACCTGGTGGGAGAAACAGATAAACAAAATCCAAGCCAGCCAAACACCCCAGCACACAACACTATGATGAATTCTAAACCCTGACTGAAACTCTTCAAATAGACCATTCCTCTGCAGATGATCAGTTAGCTGTTTTACAACTACCCTTTCAAGAATTTTTGAGAGAAAAGGAAGGTTGGAGATTGGCCTATAATTAGCTAAGATAGCTGGGTCAAGTGATGGCTTTTTAAGTAATGGTTTAATTACTGCCACCTTAAAAGCCTGTGGTACATAGCCAACTAATAAAGACAGATTGATCATATTTAAGATCAAAGCATTAATTAATGGTAGGGCTTCCTTGAACAGCCTGGTAGGAATGGGGTCTAATAGACATGTTGATGGTTTGGAGGAAGTAACTAATGAAAATAACTCAGACAGAACAATCGGAGAGAAAGAGTCTAACCAAATACCGGCATCACTGAAAGCAGCCAAAGAGAACGATATGTCTTTGGGATGGTTATGAGTAATTTTTTCTCTAATAGTTAAAATTTTATTAGCAAAGAAAGTCATGAAGTCATTACTAGTTAAAGTTAAAGGAATACTCGGCTCAATAGAGCTCTGACTCTTTGTCAGCCTGGCTACAGTGCTGAAAAGAAACCTGGGGTTGTTCTTATTTTCTTCAATTAGTGATGAGTAGTAAGATGTCCTAGCTTTACGGAGGGCTTTTTTATAGAGCAACAGACTCTTTTTCCAGGCTAAGTGAAGATCTTCTAAATTAGTGAGACGCCATTTCCTCTCCAACTTACGGGTTATCTGCTTTAAGCTGCGAGTTTGTGAGTTATACCATGGAGTCAGGCACTTCTGATTTAAGGCTCTCTTTTTCAGAGGAGCTACAGCATCCAAAGTTGTCCTGAATGAGGATATAAAACTATTGACGAGATAATCTATCTCACTTACAGAGTTTACGTAGCTACTCTGCCCTGTGTTGGTATATGGCATTGGAGAACATAAAGAAGGAATCATATCCTTAAACCTAGTTACAGCGCTTTCTGAAAGACTTCTACTGTAATGAAACTTATTCCCCACTGCTGGGTAGTCCATCAGAGTAAATGTGAATGTCATTAAGAAATGATCAGACAGAAGGGGGTTTTCAGGGAATACTGTTAAGTCTTCAATTTCCATACCATAAGTCAGAACAAGATCTAAGATATGATTAAAGTGGTGGGTGGACTCATTTACTGTTGGGAAAGTGTAGGAACACGGACCCACAACAGGGGGCGAGAATGAACGGACAATGGAGGAATCAAATAACTGTCTTTACTGTTGTGAAAAAGGCACAACAAATACAACTGATAACAATAGAAAGATTAAGTCTGATTCAAAGGTGTCGTGTGGGCAGGCTCGACAATAGGAGACGTTCGTCCAAGTCGAACCGGAACCAACCCGATCTCCTCCACCACCGGACCCCGGGGATACTGGAGCCGCCAAGTCCCGAATTCCCAGGTGGCCACTGCCTCCGCTCGCCGGATCCGGTACTGCTGGCAGGAAACAGAAACAGTCAGGTGTGGGTGCGGCTGCACCCAGCAACACGGAGGGTGGAGAGTCCACCTCCACCTCTCGTCAACAAAGCAACACTGAAGTGCAGGAATATGTGTACTTATCAAAAGGTCCAATATGGTCTCCTGCTGTTCCACTCACTATCTGCGCAAAAGCAACAACGTATTATGTTCAAAAAGACAACACAAGTGGCTGAGTACGTTACCTCTTTGATATGGCGATATCTCGGCAAATGAGGTGGAGATGCCGTCCTGCTGATATACCTCCGTCTTGATTGGGATTAGCTGTCTCCTGTGATGGATGACAGCTGTCGTCCTGGCTGCTCCTGTGAGGCGGCTGCGCCTTCTGGTGCCTGGAGCCTGCACTCCAGGCAGGGCGCCCTCTGGTGGTGGTGGGCCAGCAGTACCTCCTCTTCAGCCGCCCACACAACATTTACATTTTGAGCAAAGCCAATCGAGTCTAACAATAGATTAAATGCAGTGTTGAGGCTGTCATCAGCATCTATGTGGATGTTAAAATCGCCCACTATAATTATCTTATCTGAGCTAAGCACTAAGTCAGACAAAAGGTCCAAAATTTCACAGAGAAACTCATAGTAATGACCAGAAGGACGATAGATAACAACAAATAAAACTGGTTTTTGGGACTTCCAATTTGGATGGACAAGACTAAGAGACAAGCTTTCAAATGAATTAAAGCTCTGTCTGGGTTTTTGATTAATTAATAAGCTGGAGTGGAAGATTGCTGCTAATTCTCCGCCTCGGCCCGTGCTACGAGCGTTCTGGCAGTTAGTGTGACTCGGGGGTGTTGACTCATTTAAACTAACATATTCATCCTGCTGTAACCAGGTTTCTGTAAGGCAGAATAAATCAATATGTTGATCAATTATTATATCATTTACTAACAGGGACTTAGAAGAGAGAGATCTAATGTTTAATAGACCACATTTAACTGTTTTAGTCTGTGGTGCAGTTGAAGGTGCTATATTATTTTTTCTTTTTGAATTTTTATGCTTAAATAGATTTTTACTGATTGTTGGTGGTCTGGAAGCAGGCACCGTCTCTATGGGGATGGGGTAATGAGGGGATGGCAGGGGGAGAGAAGCTGCAGAGAGGTGTGTAAGACTACAACTCTGCTTCCTGGTCCCAACCCTGGATAGTCACGGTTTGGAGGATTTAAGAAAATTGGCCAGATTTCTAGAAATGAGAGCTGCTCCATCCAAAGTGGGATGGATGCTGTCTCTCCTAACAAGACCAGGTTTTCCCCAGAAGCTTTGCAGCAATTCAAGGAGAACATGCGGCTAAACATGTCACTCCCGGTCTGATTGAGGAGGGGCCCAGAGAAAACTACAGAGTCCAACATTGTTTTTGCAAAGTTACACACCGATTCAATGTTAATTTTAGTGACCTCCGATTGGCGTAACCGGGTGTCATTACTGCTGACGTGAATTACAATCTTACCAAATTTACGCTTAGCCTTAGCCAGCAGTTTCAAATTTCCTTCAATGTCGCCTGCTCTGGCCCCCGGAAGACAATTGACTATGGTTGCTGGTGTCGCTAACTACACATTTCTCAAAACAGAGTCGCCAATAACCAGAGTTTGATCCTCGGCGGGTGTGTCGCCGAGTGGGGAAAAACGGTTAGAGATGTGAATGGGTTGGCGGTGTACACGGGGCTTCTGTTTAGGACTACGCTTCCTCCTCAGTCACCCAGTCGGCCTGCTTTCCCGGCTGCTCGGGATCTGCGGGGAGGGAACTAACGGCCGCTAAGCTACCTTGGTCCGCACCGACTACAGGGGCCTGGCTAGCTGTAGGATTTTCCAAGGTGTGGAGCCGAGTCACCAAGGATGGTGGAGGTGCACCAAGGATGCACAGAGACACTACCTGCAGCAAGATCATGTTGTAGGTCTTTGGAGCAGGTCTGTGGGTTGACTGTGACTGTGCCTGTGGTCTTCCATTTCCTCACTATGTTCCTCACAGTGGAAACTGACAGCTGAAATCTCTGAGATAGCTTTTTGTGTCCTTCCCCATGATGTTGAACAATCTTTGTTTTCAGGTCATTTGAGAGTTGTTTATAGGCTCCCATGTTGCCACTCATTAGAAGAGATGCAAAGAGGGGAAACATTTGCAAATGGCCACCTTAAATACCCTTTCTCATGATTGGATTCACCTGTGTAAGGAGGTCAAGGGTCAATGAGCTTACCAAACCACTTTTATGTTCCAATAATTAGTGCTAAATATATTCAATTCAATAAAAACACAAGGGTGGCAAAAATTTATGCACCTGCTCAATTTTGTTTAAATAATTATTGCACGCTTTCTGTAAATACTTGAAACATCATTTCACTTCTCAAATATCATTGTGTTCATTTGCTATATGATATATTTAACTGAAATTTCTGTTCCAGACAACCAATGATTTATAAAGGAAAATCATGCAAATGATCAGGGGTGCCAAAACGTTTGCATACAACTGTATATAGTGAAAAAAAAAAAAGTTCTGAGAGACTTCGTGCCAAATCTTGTTTAATACTTGGGCTTTAATAGGTGAAGACCAAATTTGTTCTCAGTCAGATAAGATTTAGAGGTCCCCCAGCGTGACACATTTTCCTCTCCCTCCGCTGGCAAGGCAACGTCACCCTAACTGGAGAAGACTGTAATGCCATTATTTTTATTTTACAGGTACATGTGATGGTTCGAATCGCAAAACGTGGTGCTTGATTGGTCACCCAGAGGAGAACATTACTGGAATTACTGTATTACTACATTGCTTGTTTAGGGAAAATTGTTGGTGTGTGGGGGACCCATAAATAATGTCCGATTACAATCAAATTTGGCACAGATCTTTTATTTTATTTGAGGAAAAAGTACAACATGTGCCCCAAAAGATTTTATAACATTTGACATTTTGAACAGGTCTAGGCAGCATGCAGCATCCATGCATGCTCCCAGACCTGACCTTACCGAGCACTGGAACTTGGTGTCTCTCCACATGAGGACGTTGGTGGCTTCAAATGAAATCAGACTGGCTTCTCTTCAAATGTGAGTTCTCTGCAGATCAGTTATCTCTGTCAAAACAAACACTAGGGACTGTACAACAGGGTATTCCTCCACATCAGCTGTTCTGGTTTCTCCTTGTTCCTCTGCTTTCTTTCTTTGAAGCTGCTTCCACCTCTGCATATCAGCTGCATTTCTCTTATTTGTTTCCTGTAGTGTATGTTTTTCTTTTTTGCGTCGTCCTCTTTTCTTTCATAGCTGCAAGCTTCAGATTCCTGTGCTCTTTAGTGGTTGTGCTTTGCACCGTTTTGTCCATCACTTCAGGCTGTGGAGACTGTACTATTCCCAAATGCTGCTTGATCTATTTCTCTCCTCTTTTCCTCAAGTTATATATTTGGGCATGTTATAAATATTTTTTTGCTTTATATCAATTCAGGTATCTTTTCAAGCCAAAAGTAAAAATCTGCCAGACAACGTGTGAATGTCATGAAGACATGCAGCAGTGCCTTTATTGCAAGTCACAAAGTTTCAAAAGTCAAAAGAAAAATTAAAGTGAAATTTCTGCTGCAACTTGTGAGAAGCGAGCATAGATTTGATGTGCTCTTGAATGAAAATCCTCTTCTGCTCAGCTCCATTACAAAGATGCATCTGGTGATGCATCTGTCACAAGTTGCATGATGCTCAGTTTCTGTAATCACTTTCTCACAGAAGCCTATAACTCCTTCAGTGTTTCTATGGGTGAGTTTTTGGCTTCCTCACCAGTTTTGTTCTTGCGTGGTCACATGGGTTTTTGGACCTGTCTATTCCAGACAGATTTAACAGACAGTCCCATACAGTTTGTATTTCTTAATGACTGATTTAAATTAAGGCTAAGACATATTCAGTGACTTGGAAATGTTTTGGCAACTGGCTATAAAAGTGATGACTTAATCTATATTTTAAAAAATGACTTGTAATAACAATGATTGTTTTTATTTTATCCAATTAAGTATCCTCCTTGAAAATGAAGGAACAGTGTATAAATGTGGTTGTCATCCTTTTATAGTAAATGTGATATTTTTACCCCTTATCCCCTTGCAGTGGTGTACATAAGAAAAATTACAAAAATGATCACTGTCCTAATACTCTTACAAATAGTGAAACAGATAATGGAAAAAAATAAAATAAATAAATAAAAATATGCATTTGGTGGTATATGCACTAAATCTGGAATGGTAATTCTCAAATTACTTTGCATATCTGTTCAACTGGGCACTTGAAAATTCAAGATATGGCCATCTTACAAGATGGCCATATCTTGATGGTTACAAGATGGCCAGCAAAATGACCTATTGAAAATCAATTTTTGCATGGAAATGCTCCTATGGCAGTAAGGTAAGGTCTATTCCAGAGTACTGGAGAGGATAATTCCATCGATAGTCGAACCTCGGATTCAGGAGGAGCAGTGTGGTTTTCGTCCTGGTCGCGGCACAGTGGACCAGCTCTACACGCTCCATCGGGTGCTCGAGGGTTCATGGGAGTTCGCCCAACCAGTCCACATGTGCTTTGTGGATCTGGAGAAGGCGTGTGACCATGTCCCTCGGGGCACCCTTTGGGGGGTGCTCCAGGAGTACGGGGTCCGGGGTCCTTTGCTAAGGGCTATCTGGTCCCTGTACGACCACAGCAGGAGCTTGGTTCGCATTGCTGGTAGTAAATCAAACCTGTTTCCAGTGCATGTTGGCCTCCACTAGGGCTGCCCTTTGTCACCAGTTCTGTTCATTATCTTTATGGACAGAATTTCTCGGTGCAGCCAGGGTGTAGATGGGGTCTGGTTTGGGAACAGGTGGGAAAAGGTGCTTTGCCCTCTTCAGGTCAGTGGAATGTCCTTGCCTCAAGTGGAGGAGTTTAAGTATCTCAGGGTCTTGTTCACGAGTGAGGGACGGATGGAGCGTGAAATCGACAGACGGATTGGTGCAGCATCTGCAGTGATGCGGTCGCTGTATTGGACCGTCGTGGTGAAGAGAGAGCTGAGTAGGGGGGCAAAGCTCTCGATTTACCAATCGATCTACGTTTGGAACAAGATCGCGAGTACAAGCGGCCGAGATGAGTTTCCTCCGCAGGGTGGCTGGGTGCTCCCTTAGAGATAGGGTGAGGAGCTCGATCACTCGGGAGGAGTTCCTGAATCGAGCCGCTGCTCCTCCACGTCGAATGGAGCCAGTTGAGGTGGCTCGGGCATCTTTTCTGGATGCTCCCTGGACGCCTCGCTGTTCGGGGCACATCCCATCGGGAGGAGGCACCGGGGAAGACCCAGGACACACTGGAGGGACTACGTCTCTCAGCTGGCTTGGGAATGCCTTGGGGTTCCCCCGGAGGACCTGGGGGAGGTGTGTGTGGATCGGGAGGTCTGGACGGCTTTGCTTGAGCTGCTGCCCCCACGACCCAACTCTGGATAAAGTGGAAGAAAATGGATGGATGGATGAATGGATGCTCCTATGTGATCAAAAACATGATATTGATGTCAAATTCCATTTTGCTGTTTATGGAATTTATCATGTTTTATTTTGCGTATCTGCCAAATTAGATCGTACATATAGGCTTATTAAAAGGTGTTAAGTGTTGAATATGTTGTGTTGTAATTTTTAATATCTGGAGTCAACATGGGCAAATGGCAATTTATGCCACTAGTGGTGTCATATTGTTGTTGGAATATGAAAATTTAATCCTGCATTCCTGAAAACCTAAAATTTGATCACACAAATCAAATGAGTAATGACATTTTTGTTTGAAAACTTGATTTTTGGGCTTGATTTGTAGGCGTCATGAAATTAGGTGCCATGTTGAATTTCACTGATGCTGGAAAATAGATCCCATGTGATAGGTGCATTTCAATGCAAAAAGTAATTTTCATTCTGGTGGCCATCTTGAAAAATGGCCGCCATCTTGGTTTTTCAAGTGACAACCATAAATACTTCTAAAGCACTGGTATGTCAATTGCAAGGCTGCCATTATGATACTCAACTCTATTGCTAAGTACGGATTAAACAACGAGAAGCCGTGCATTATACGGTTTGAATGCACAACGCGGCGTCTAAAACACCACGACGCGAAGTGCATTCAAAACCGTATAATGCATGGCTTCGAGTTGTTTAATCCGCTTATACCATGGTCCCACACAGTGAGCTAACACACATATTTATTTAAGTTAACAGAACTTAATAAAAATGTGTGAGTATTTGGGACTATTTTATACCAGTCTCAAGATATTTTGTCTCCGAAGTGCTTACTGAGTCTGCAGGCTCACGCCACAGCGGGCCACTCACACCTCCCCCCCCCCTCTGCTGTGTGGAGCTGCGGCCAACTCTGTCAACAGGTCCAGAAACTACGCTCGCTGTTTTGATGCGGAGCGCTCCGGTAGCCCACAAGGACAGAACCGTTCTCTTCTTCTTTCCTGTCTTCAGTCTTGTCCAGTTCGTCCGATGTTAAATCTTTACGCTGTTGCTTTTGCTGTTCTTCTCATTTGCTCTCCTCCTCTTTCCATTCCTCAAATGTTTTATTTTGGCCCAAAATATTAAAATTCACTTGGAAATCCATGTTTTATCGCGTTTCTGTCATTCACCTGTCAAAACACAGCTGATCTGCGCCAACTGATTTGCACGTTACTATGGTGACGACCAGAGTGGAGTGATTATAAGTGACTTAACTCGCCGAACTACGTGTGTGTATACATGAAAATAATGCACGCCAGTTAGACATAGAATTCTCACTGACCATGGTATAATGCATTGTATGTCACATAAGCTGCAATAAATAGGAAAACTACAAAACCTTTTAGCAATATAAACATTTTCTCAACCAACATATACAGTGCAGCACTTACAACACAAAATGATTAAAAAGGAAAAAAAAAAGGTCTTAAGTTGCACTGGTTGCAGGAATAGGGCTGTATTGTATCTGCAAAAAGTAAAGGCTTTTGGCAAAACGATGGCTCTTGTGAATCCAATCAGTTTGATTTTCTTTTTCCTGCCTTAAAACAGAGGTGTCCAGATCATTTCCTTTATTGGGCCATGAATTAAACTCGACTTTGTTTTGTTTGACTATTATTCTGTTTTTTACGTGACCAGAAGTAATTTAAATGTGCAGGAGCACAAGACTAAAAGCAGCTGCTCCCTTGTGGATGACCCTTCCCCTTGAACACTCCCAGGGTGTAGTTCATCACTGTGCACAGCAGCTCCTTCCATTGGATTGTGAGGTGTGTGAGGCATCATTGCACAGTACTATAAACATCTGCTCTCAGAGGGAACTCCACAATAAAAATGCAGTCCATTAATTCTACACGTGTTTTGGCTAAGTGGATGATTTGCATACAGCTATTGCATGCTTTAACCTGGTGCATTTTCCTTAAGGCAGACAAAGCTCACATCTGCCCTCGAGTTATTCCCTCAAACACATTATGAGAAAGCAGCATCTCAGTGTTTCTAGTTTATATTCATTAATTTTTTGCCACTTATCTGGATTTGGTTCTTGGTGGCAGCAGACTAAACACCTCAATCCACACTTCCTATCCTCAGTGAGGCTCTTGAACTCCTCCTCCTAGGGGATCACTCGGGATTCCCAATCCATGTAAAGTATAAATTGACTGGTAAAGTGAAAGCCTCGTCTTCCAGCTGTGCTCTTTCTTCACCACGAAAGCCCAGTACAGCATCTGCAGGACAACATATGCAACACTGATCTGTCTACTGATCTCACGCTCCGCTTTACTCCCACTTGACAACAAGATGCCGCTATTCTTCAATATTGGCTCTCCTCCTTTGCCAAGAGAAGACTATGACCTCATATTTGGAAGAGCTGTTCCTCATCTGAGTCTATTCATACTTGACCTCAGACCTACACCAGATATCACAGCCTGATGAAGCCAACAGAACCACATCATCTGCAACAAGCCAAACTGGACATCCTCCGGTCTCTGAGTATGGTATATAGGGTATATGGTACATTTGTCTACAACTATTAATATCTGCTATATCTGCTTTTACAAGACCTAGGTTCACCTACCTTCCAACTGGCACAAAGCAGAAAATGGACTCAACTCAAGTGTGTTTGCTATTTCCCACCAAAACACATCACTTTCACAGATAGGGCACATGTTTAAATAGCACTGTACTTGCACTCATCCGCACCCATTCGCATGTTCAATTAAAAGTGACATGTGGTAAGGGACTGTGATGGTCCATTAACATCATCTGTCATCAGAAAGTATTTGTGCTTTACACCACCAAAAACCTGGTCTGATGTCCAACACTGTGTAGCACTGTGTTTAAAGCACACACTCAGACACGTCTTACATAAACGGATTCACCACACATGTACACTCTGCAAACACTGATGTGCAATAATGTATTCCGGACATTAAACATGGTGTGAAATGAAAACATATTTGCTGATACATATTTACAAAGCATAACAACCCATGCTTTGACACAAAAACACATCTCAAACTGCAATAAAACACTCCAGTCTTAACATAGAAAAAGAAAGCAAATTCAAACTGAACTAAAATACACAACAGTAACATTTAAGCTCCAACATATTTCATTGACCTTTAGACTTCATTCATGAGATGTGTTTCAGTACTTAATTCATTAAGGAATTTGTATTTGATATGCATCTCAAAGGCAAGCTGACCCAGTTGCACCTTTTGTGCGTGGTTCATGCAGAAGTCTTTTCATCCAGTGGATATTTTAAAAGACATAATATTCACAGAGGTGTTAATCCAACTTCCAGCATTAGCTGATTCTGCAACCTGTCTACACAGATCTGTTTCCTTGCCAGAAAGCCTCTACACACATCTTACTTCCATCTGTCCAAACCCACAATGCTGTGCTCTGGTTTCCAGAGAATGAGAGCTGACACTCTGATTTGTGAGAATTATCACAAGAACATAACACATCCACGAACAATGAACCTGATAAATCCAAAACTTTTGCAAGCAACATCCACCTTTGCATTCACTTTACGAGCCCACAAAAGATAGCAACAGGGACTTGCACTTGTCCTAAATAGATTTGCAGTCTGTGGTAGCACAGATCAGTAGAAAGTTAGGTCACCCGATATGTGATGTTATCTTACTGAAATGGCGCCTAATACAGTAAGTCCTTCCTGGTTGGTTAGTTGGTTTTGTTGCCGGGTGGCATGTGATCCACTGTGTCTGCCAAGACTGACACTTCTTTTGGGATTTTGCAAGTGAAGAATTGTCGTCATGGGTATATGTTTTTGGTGTGATTACTAGTCTATCACTGACATTTTTTTTACATCAGTTTATCAACATATATCAACATGTCACAATATTCCTGATGTATTCATTGTAACCTGGTAATGTACTGCAGCATCACATATAGTAGAGGGGTGCTATATTCCCCTCCAGGATCAGCTGTTACCTCACAAAATAGCCACCATGACACACATTACTTCTCCCAGAATGCCACACAACTCAGCAGGTGTAAGTGTTTAAGCCATCTGACTGAAGCTGTGTCAGTGCTCTTAAAGGGAAGCAGAACAGAAGAGAGAAGATGGTGCGCACATGGTTGGAAAGAACTGGGAAACTGGACTTATAAGAGCACCCAAATGTTTAAGTAGAAGTTCTCTGTGCAAGAGGAAAACTGACGGTTTATGTTGAGGACTTTGTGAAATTCTTAAGTTGTGAAATAGCCTTGTCTCTCCTCTTGGGTGTTTTGAGTTGGATTTTGGATGTTGATTTTGGATAAAGAAAATTCCCAAATTAACTGAATAAACCCACGATTGGGAATATGATTTACTTTTCATTTCATTTATTTATATAGCACCAAATCACAACAAAGCTGCCTCAAGGCGCTTCACACAAGTAAGGTCTAACCTTACCAACCCCTAGAGCAAGCACACAGGCGACACTGGTAAGGAAAAACTCCCTCTGACGATTTGAGGAAGAAATCTCAAGCAGACCAGACTCAAAGGGGTGTCCGTCTGCTTGGGCCATGCGACAGATTCAATAGACAATACAAATTTTCAGGAAATTTTGGGAGTCCATGCTGGTGTCCAGGATGGGAGGCTGGCTAGGGAAGGGAGGGGGTTGGGTCCATAGATCCCATCTATTTCATGACCATTGCAGAAGAAGACACTCACTCCCACTTTTGGATGTAGCCGCACCTTGGAAAAAGAGGAACAAAACAGAATCAGGCTGCAGAAAGACTACAAATACGGTATAATTTGTCAGCATTAAGCAAGAAGAAAAACAGAAGAAATACTAAGGTGATCACTGGCCACTAGCCCTAAGCTTCACTAAAAGACCCAGAATTTAGATCAAATTGAGTCTGCAGCCCACCCTGTTTACTAATAAAATTAATTTTAAAGGGTAGGAAGCATAGTACCATACTATCCCAGTATGCTAACCATACAAAAGGCAAAATAAGTGCATCTTAAGTCTGGACTTGAAAGTCTCTACAGAATCTGTTTTATTGATGCAGGGAGATCATTCCACAAAGCAGGGGCACAATAAGAGAAAGCTCTGTGACCCACAGACTTTTTATTCACCCTAGGGACACAAAGTAGCCCTGCACCCTGAGAACGCAGAGCCTGGGGTGGTACATAGGTTTTAAGTAGGTCTTCTAAGTAGGGAGGTGGTAGTCTGTAAATAATTTTATAGATTAAAATCACAACCTTAAAATCTGATCTAACAGAGACAGGAAGACAGTGAAGAGACACCAAAATGGGCGTAATGTGTTCAAACTTTCTGCTTCCTTTTCATTGGTATCATCCAGTTTTTGTCTGTTTTTCATCCATTTTTTGTCTGTTTCTGTCTTTAAGTTACACTCCCCCATACTAGCCAGATCTCATGATGGTACAGTACTCTGGGGACATTCTGGATTCTCCTTTATTATTCTTTCCTATCATAAAGACTTTTCTTGTTAATTTTGCCATAGTTACATTCTACAGTGTAACAGCATGTAATTATTATTTCTGTCTGGTGTGGTTTTAAGCATAAATACTTGCAATATGCAGTTGCTATCTAAGGTGGCAGTGCTGTTCCTCTATGCACATTACTGCTCACCATTAAATAGAATAGATGACGAAACGTGCTATATTTTTTCTTGTCTGTTTTCTTTGAAGACTAAACATTAAGACAAATTCAGGCATAATTGCTGTTGTGGTTGTTATTTGTAGTAAAAGCTAGAGCTGTGTGGTGCTACTTTGAATAAGAAGTGGACTTTGTTCGCTGCATGAAATACCACACTAAACATAAGCAGGCACCCACTGGAGAATGACGAAAGGCCCAAGTGTGTTCGGGTCAGCGCAGCTTTGAGTGCGAGGAGAAAAGACGCCTGAAGCAGTGCTGTATGTGAGACATATTTGTCAGGATGAATGATGGGGGGGGGGCTATACTGGGGGTGCTGTGCTGTAATCATGGTTTGTACTGCATGCCCTCTGTCAGTTGTCTGTTTTTCTTGCTCCCTTGCTGGATGTTGGTTGTGGTTGTCCAGTTGGCCTCACTGATATTTGGGATGTGGGTGTGTTTCATGCTCTTTTCTGTCACTTGTTGGGCTTGTACAGCATGATCCTTCATTTCCTTTGGGATATCTGAAAACACTGGCTGCTAACTTAGTAGTGGTGTCTTGTCTTGCTTGACACTGGGGTTTTGTAGCTCTTGGATGGCCAGTTGGCTTTGGGAATACTGCAAAACTGCAAGCTTTCTCCAGTCTTTTGTAGATATTCTATCACCATCCTGACTCAATATATTGGTTTTTAGTTTTTCTCTGTCTTATATGGTCTGGTGGTTGGCCATACAAATAGTTTTTCTTATAAGTTTTCTTCATTTTCTACATATTTTGTATTTTTTATGTTGTGTTCAGTACATTTTTGTATATACTTATTACTCTAAATGTACATTTCAGAATACTGCAGTGAGAATTTTAAGGCAGCCATCCATGCACTTGTGAAACCAGTGCTGCAGATTTGTTTGTGTTCAGGGTAAATAGAATTCAGAGGTGAGACAGCATTATAAACAGGATTAAATTTCTTTTGTTGACTTAAGCTTCCACTCACACAGTGCAGAGCATTTGCTGTTCATGTTATTCATAAAGCTAATCCTATTGAGTGCAGATATCATCCACATTAATACATCACCATGTCCGTGGGATCCAGGAGGTGGAATCTTGTTTGATGTCGTTGTTGAGCAGGAAGATCAGTGAATTCAATTATTTGACTATTTCTTATTTTAATTCACAAAGAGAGAGGTGACATTGTGTTGTCTTGTTAAGTGATGGATACTTCCATTACTTTTTACAAGAAATTATGTTCACCATTTCTTTGACGAGAAAATTTAACTCCAATGTAATGAAGCATTATTATGTAAGTAATTAAAAAGGATTTTCTTCTTCACAGCTACGCAAATCCTTATTCAAAGGAAGGATTTGCAATGTCATATCACCAATCTATGATTCTTATTATTACAAATAATAATAGCAGCAATAATAATTATTATTAATATTTGTATTATTATTGTTATGTAAATAACAGCCATGACACACCAGGAAACTCAGTTTCTATGTCTGCTGTTTGATGCTCACACAGCAGTGCTGTGCTACAGGTGTCAGCATCATGGAGATGAAGTAACGTAGTAGACCATTATTTTGTCCAAAAGTGCAAAGAAAATGTTAAATGGAATCAGAAAGTAACAGACATAGCTAATAAACAGAGGTCCCCAGAGATCCTGTTTGGAGGAACTCCTGTTAAAATTTGGGCAAATGTCCTTCTAAGGGCCCCTTCACACAAAACACAGTTGAGGCAGAATGGTGCATGAAGGAGGAGTCAAATGGCACTCTTGGAAAATCGGAGCCGCACTCGAACGCCTCGTACAGGAGTTTTCACATTCATTCAGGCACAACACATGCACTCTATATTCGCAAGCCGCTCGCACTGGAAACCTATTCGAACAGCGACCAAGATGAGGTCTCACTGCCATCTGATTGTGTTCAGGATTTGAATGGCAGGTCGTATGCAGGTCGGACATATCGTGCTGCGGTCGAGCAGCTGCTCAAACTCATCATCCATTTTGAACCCCTTCCCCCTCCCACACACCTATAGTCAAGGTGCGGCTGAGGTTGCAGATGGTGGCTGCAGTGTCGTGGGATTGCAGTGTGATCGTGGTCAGCAAAAGTGTGCACAGCTGCGTGGCTGTCATGTCCATAATGGCACAGCTGACAGCTGTGGAACACCATGGCATATCACAAACCCACACGACCACAACAGAGATAAAAATAAGAACACCGCCCACCTGCGTGTCACAGCAGCAGCGCGCCAGCCGACTAGACAGGCGCGTCGTGTGACATGCGATCACAATGTGCACGGTTTGTCATGTCCCAGCCTGTCTGAGAGCCTCACAAAAAAAAAATCAGCATGGCCAGCTCAATTGCCCCACAGACTGGAGCCGTGAGCCATCTATGCGAGCGCATTGCTGCAATGGAAAGGTGGGCGTGTCGATCATGTATTGATTGACATGGTCAAACGTGCACACAAACTCCCGTTATGCATTTTTCAGGGGAGCGTGATTGACATGTGATCACGTCATGTGTTGGATGACATTCAAAATCATGCAGGGAGGGAGCTGAGCACCACCCACAGCCAGTTGCGCTCCGACAGCATGCGTCGCTCCACATCACAGCTGATTGCCGCATCAGCACAACACAAGGCTGGGGGCACATATTGTCACATGTGCTCTGATCACCCATGTGGAAGGCACGGTGCTGCACACGTGTCTCCAAATGATGACAACATGGGGAAAAATAAAACAAACTGGATCACCTCAACCATGTCTCACGCAGCGTGCACGGCAATGAGCTGCAAACAAAGTTGCACCTGACTGCCACATCATCTCTACGCACAGCTGAGAAACGCATATGGTGCCATTCAGAATATCATCTAAAGAGATGTCATCATGAGGCACGTGGCTCGGCGGGCTCTGCTCACATTGTAATAAATACAACCACATATCACCTTTCCAATGTGGTCAGCAGCACTTCAGTGCATGCTGGCCAGAGGGTCTTGCAGATGCTGGCTCATGTGATCATGATATGAGGGCATCAGGTCATTCATGTAAAGAATGTTGTTGTCCATTCGGCTGCTTCCTGTTTTGTTCGGGGTCGCCACAGTGGATACAGCCAGATCCATATTGGTATTTGGCACAAGTTTTACGCTGATGCCCTTTCTGATGCAACTCCAGTTTTACCTGGAGAAACACACACAGCCGCTGGTGTTCCAAAGAGGTTTCCCATCCAAGTACTAAACAGGTCCCTCACAGCTTAGCTTCTGAGATCTGATGGGATCAGGCTGACACAGAGCAGATCGGCTGCTCATTCATGTAAAGAATAAAAGGAAGAAAAAGTCATCCATCTCAGTTCAGTGGTTCCACGTTTTCGTCCAGGAGGAGGCTAAATCTTGTGTTGTCCTCTCTTTATATCAGGAATTAATTATTAAAAAGTGCAGCTGTGTTTTTTTGCTTTTTTTTTTTTTTTTTTTTTTTTTACAGTGAATAACATGGTTGCTTCAGGAGAAGCAAAGACTATGGGAGTAAAACCAGACAGAAAAATCCACAGCGGTGCCTCTAAGGTGGTTCATCGAATATTATGACACTTACCGGCAAGTCCTGCAGCCATGCTGGCACCAATTGCATCGGGTTGCCTTTTCTGTTGGACCCTGCCAACAAGGCCGAGAAGGGGATCTTGGCGACTGGGCACTACAGGATCTTCACAAATCCACCTTTGCTAACTCAGCATAAGCACAGACTGTTCAACATGACCAGACTCTGAGCCAAGCCCAAGGTCAGGCAGGTCACCATCAGAGAGGCCATCTTTGCTGACTATGTTGCTCTGGCAACACACAGAGGAAGCCCTTCAGAGATTGATCGACGAATTTGCTCATGCCCGTGATGAGTTCAGCCTCCCTATCAACCTCAAGAAGACTGAAGTGAAGGGACTGGCCACAGGCTCTCCCCCAAACATCTTTATTGGAAGCCATGAACTGAACACAGTCGATCAGTTTCAGTACCTGGGGTCCACAATCAGCTCTGATCTCTCCCTCGAGCCAGAGATCAACTCAAGAATCACTCAAGCTTCTGGGATCATGTCCAAGCTCCACAAGAGGGTGTGGTCAAACAAGAACAGTGAATACCAAGATGCAGGTGTACACAGCCTATGTACTCAGCACCCTCTATACTTCAGTGAAACGTGGACCACATACTCTGACCAGGAGAAAAGACTGAACAGTTTTCACCTCCATTTCATGAGATGTATACTCAGCATTCAATGGGAGGACAAAATCCTCAATGCTGAGAAACTGGAGTGCACAAGGCGGTACCGTCTGTCTTCTCCCTCCTGTGCCAACACTGCCTGTGCTGGCTCAAACACGTACATCGCACGGATGATGGCCACATACCAAAAGACTTGTTATTTGACAAATTCACAGAGGGGTCTCAACCGCATGTTTGCTCAAGGCTGTGCTTCAAAGACATCTGCAAGCAGGACCTCAAGAGCGCAGGCATTGATGTACAGTCCTGAGAAAGCATTGCAGACTTGCATGGTTCCTGGGGAGCAGCCACAAGTCATCCACAAGTCAAGCACCACAGACCAAGCAGCATCAACCCACATCTGTCCAACTTGCAACATAGACTGCCACACAAGGAGATGCTGTACCCAACAGTGACAGTCTCCTGGTGTGGCCATCATCTCCGGAAACAGAAGGAGGCAGATGATGACGACTGCAAAAATAAATGTACTTTATAATTACTAGATTCCAACAACAACAACAACAACAAAAAGTCTTTTTTTTGTCAAAATCAAAAGAGGTAACACCTATAAGGATGTGGAAAGAAAGTAGTGGGTGCAATAACTTGAACACCATTCTCTTGTCTGAATGGCCATGAGTGTAATTTATTTCAGATTTCAGGACAGTATGATCTTCAAATGGATCTGTAAAGCAAATCCATTCAAAGATCCATTCCATTATTATTTCATTCATTCATATTCTGCTGCTTATCCAGGTGCGGGTCACGGTGGCAGCACACCAAGCTTCCCTATCCTCATCCAAGTCATTTAACACTTCCCAGGGGATCCTGAGGTGTTTCCATGCCAGCTGGGAAACTGGCGTGTCCTGGGTCTCCAACTTGTCCTGGGTCTTCCCCAGGGTCTATTCCCAGTTGGACGTGCCTTGAAGACATCCCTAGGGAGACTACCAGAGGGCATCCTCAACAGGTGTCTGAACCACCTCAGCAGGCTTCTTTCGATTTGAAGAAGAAACGCCTAAGTCCCTCCCGGATTGTCTAACATCTCACCCTGTCCAGGAATTTAACACCAGGTACCTGTCTGAGGTATTCTTCTTCAGGTTGATGATCTTGTACAGCTGCTGTAAAGCATCAGACACCAGATGTATCCTCAGCCATTGTAAATAAATGCAACAGATAATGGGCTGCCCCTGCATTGGCATCATGCAGCAGCATGCTTTCTCACCAGCACGGGATATTTCAGATGCAATGTCTGATCAAATAAGGAAGAACTGGCACAGACATATTTGGCAAGAGTACACAGATGATAATGGCTTTATACAGAACAGCCTTCAAGGAAAATTTAGATTCGCAGACCTTTGCGGGTGGCTTTTAAACTCCTCCACCAGGGGCAATAACTCTGCCCTGACCAAAAGAGGACAATACACTCTTTTCTGACACAGGACCATGGCCTCAGATTTTGGAGGTGCTGAGTTTCATCCCAGTTGCTTCACATTCATGAACAAATCGTTCAAAACTCGAGATTCTTTTTACTCTCTGGAGTCACGAGTCATTGTCTCCATTTACTCATTCACTGCTCCATTAACTTTTTGCAGTTAGCTGCAACCACCAGCTAACTGCATAGAAGAGACATGCCACACAACTGTTATTCTAACTGCAATTGCATAAATGTATCAAGCTAATTTCTGTATTAGCTCCGTGGCTGAAGCAACAGCTCTGCTGCTGTTCACAGGCAGGTCACAGCTCCCTCACTCTTTTTCCCTCCCTGCTCCTGTGCTTTCAGAGCGCAGAACCCTCACCTGATAAATGTTCTGCCTTGGAGACTTCTTGATTTTTAACCTTTTTCACAGTGATTTGGGGACTGGAGTGGTTTGGAACTTGTTTGTACATTCCGTGGCACACACTCTGGGTGACTGACTGAAGTGACTTAAGTAACTCAAAAACCTGATTCACTTTAGTGAGTGACTCACATACAAACTGGAGTCAGTAATAGGAATAGACTATTCCACCCCACCACATCACACTCGGACTCAAACATTATTTGATATATATATGTCTATAAATTCCTTTTCATTAAAAGCTTTTGACATAGTGCACTGTCAGTGTCTTGTGGTCATATGCCTCTGAATTATTTGAAATGTTTGCAGATCATTGTGATGTCCTTGAGTCTCAGCTCTTGTCCAGCATTAGGTAGGTCTGGGGTTCACCATAACCACCAATCTTAAGAGTTAAGAGCATATTCAGCATTTTTTTAGGAACAGCTTAATTTGTTCAGAATTTCCCAAAGCATCCCCTTAAAACCTTTTTTTTTTTTTTTTTTATGACTGTATTGCTGCATTATCAACTCAGCCACATGGGTTGTGCAGCCAGTACATTCTGAGTGTCGGTCCCAAGCCCGGATAAATGAGGAGGGTTGCGTCAGGAAGGGCATCCAGCGTAAAACAAGCCAACCCAACTATGCAGACTAAGAATCGAATTCCCATACCGGATTGGTCGTGGCCCGTGTTAACAACATCCTCCACCGGTGCTGTTGCCCAACAGGGTGCCGGTGGAAATTGGGCTACTGCTGGGCAAAGATGACGAAGAAGAGTAGGATAACGTTGCCACAAACAGCGGGAGAAGAAGAAAACTAGAAGGGTGGAAATGAGAGTTGGGACTTTGAATGTTGGTAGTATGACTGGTAAAGGGAGAGAGCTGGCTGATATGATGGAGAGGAGAAAGGTAGACATATTGTGTGTGCAAGAGACCAAGTGGAAGGGAAGTAAGAGCAGGAGCATCGGCGATGGGTACAAGTTGTACCATGGTGAGGACAGGAAGAGAAATGGTGTTGGGGTCATTTTAAAGGAAAGTATGTTAAAAGTATGTTGGAGGTTAAGCGAGTGTCTGACAGGGTGATGAGTGTGAAGTTGGAAATTGAAGGGGTGATGATGAATATCATCAGTGCATATGCCCCACAGGTAGGTTGTGAGATGAAGGAGAAAGAAGATTTCTGGAGTGTGTTAGATGAGGTGGTGGAGAGTGTGCCCAAGCATGAAAGAGTGGTGATAGGAGGGGACTTCAATGGGCATGTTGGTGAAGGAAACAGAGGTGATGAGGAAGTAATGGGTAGATATGGTATCAAGGATAGGAATGGGGAAGGACAGATGGTAGTTGATTTTGCAAAAAGGATGGAAATGGCTGTGGTGAATACCTACTTTAAGAAAAGGGAGGAGCACAGGGTAACATATAAGAGTGGAGGAAGGTGCACACAGGTGGACTACATTCTTTATATGAGATGCAAGCTAAAAGAAATCAGAGACTGTAAGGTGGTGGCAGGAGAGAGTGTCATTAGACAACATAGGATGGTTGTTTATAGGATGACTTTAGAGGTAAAGAAGAAGAAGAGAGTGAGAGCTCAACAAAGGATCAGATGGTGGAAGCTGAAGGATGAAGATTGTTGTGTAAACTTTAGCAAGCAGGTGAGAGAAGCACTGGTTAGAGGGGAAGCAATTTTGGACAACTGGAAAAGTACTGCAGATGTGGTGAGGGAGACAGCTAGGACAGTACTGGGTATGACATCTGGACAGTGGAAGGAAGACAAAGAGACTTGGTGGTGGAATGAAGAGGTCCAGGAAAGCATAAGGAGAAAGAGGTTGGCAAAAAAGTTTTGGGATAGTAGGAGAGAGACAGGAGACAGGAGTACAAGGAGATGTGGCTAAGGCGAAAAGAGAAGTGGCAAAGGCGAAGGAAAAGGCATATTGTGAGCTGTACAAGAAGCTGAATAGTAAGGAAGGAGAAAAGGACTTGTACCAATTGGCCAGACAAAGGGACAAAGCTGGAAAGGATGTGCAGCAGGTTAGGATAGTTAAAGACGCACACGGTAATGTGCTGACAAGTGAGGAGTGTGTGCTGAGAAGGTGGAGGGAATATTTTGAAGAGCTGATGAATAAAGAAAATGAGTGAGAGAAAAGGCTGGATGATGTGGTGAGAGTAAAGCCCCATTTACACATAGACGGTAAGAGCTCCCGGAAGCTCCCGGAAGCGTCCTGGAAGAGTTTTTGGCCGGCGTTGTATCCCTAATCAACGGCGTGTAAAATCAAATCAAATCAATTTTATTTATATAGCGCCAAATCACAGTACTGCAATAGAGCCCACATCGGCGTCCTCAAGGGCGTTTTAACCGGCGACAAAGGCAGACAAAACGGTGGCGCTAGCGGACAGTACGCCGTTCTAAACACCACCTCCCGGTTAACGGCATTCCAAACGGTCGATAGGCAGCGGTCAATATAAAAACGCTGTCGCGCTGCATGCAGGCCTCTCACTCGCGGCCAGCTCCAGATATTTTTGCAGAGAAGCTCCAGTATGCCTCCTAAAAGAAAATTGGCAGTGGCAAGGACTTACCAAGAGGTCTGGTTCAGAAGCAGAGGGTAGCCCTGTGGTGGAGACGGAGCAACACGTTGAGGAGGAGAAAAAGGAAGGAGAAGAAAAGGCTGAGTATGATCTCCCTCCCCCTGCAGTGACAGAGGCTTCAGCCTATTATACTCTGGGGTAATGCAGGATTTGCCTGGATAAATCCAGCAGTACACAGGACATTATCGGCGGCAGCAGAACACCGCCGTTCTCACGCGCGTCTTAACCTGCGATTGTAAAGGATAGACCTGGGTATTAACCCCCATTGCCTGACGTGTGCCGGATGCTACGGCGTCAAAACGCCGCTTTATTCGGCGGATGTAGTGGCGTTTTATCCGCGTATTTGCGGCTAGTACGGTGGTCAAAATGCCGGCGAAATGCTCCGCCCCTTTCCACCACGAAAACAGCCGGAACTACCGCGAACTTCGGTCTACGTACTACCCGCTGACAAAACCGTCTATGTGTAAACCATGCTTAAATCAGGAAGTACAAGAGATTAGTAAGGAAGAAGTGAGGGCTGCTATGAAGAGGATGAAGAGTGGAAAGGCAGTTAGTTCAGATGACATTTCAGTGGAGGCATGGAAATGTCTAGGAGAGATGGCAGTAGAGTTTCTAACCAGATTGTTTAATAAAATCTTGGAAAGTGAGAGGATGCCTGAGGAGTGGAGACGAAGTGTGCTGGTTCCTATTTTCAAGAACAAGGGTGATGTGCAGAGCTGCAGTAACTACAGAGGCATAAAGTTGATCAGCCACAGCATGAAGTTATGGGAAAGAGTAGTAGAAGCTAGGCTTAGAAAACAGGTGAAGATCTGTGAGCAGCAATATGGTTTAATGCCAAGAAAGAGCACTACAGATGCAATGTTTGCTCTGAGAATACCGTTGGAGAAGTACAGAGAAGGCCAGAAAGAGTTACATTGTGTGTTTGTAGACTTAGAAAAAGCTTATGACAGGGTGCCAAGAGAAGAGCTGTGGTATTGTATGAGGAAGTCGGGAGTGGCAGAGAAGTATGTTAGGGTAGTGCAGGACATGTACAAGAATAGTGTGACAGCGGTGAGATGCGTAGTCGAAATGATAGACTCATTCAAGGTGGAAGTGGGATTACACCAAGGATCAGCTCTGAGAACTTTCTTGTTTGCAGTGGTGATGGACAGGTTGACAGATGAGATCAGACAGGAGTCCCCATGGACTATTATGTTTGTAGATGACATTGTGATATGTAGTAGATCTGTAGAGCAAGTTGAGTCTAGTCTGGAGAGGTTGAGATATGCTTTGGAGAGAAGGGGAATGAAAGTCAGTAGAAGCAAGACTGAGTACATGTGTGTGAATGGGAGGGAGCCCAGTGGAATAGTGCAGTTACAAGGAGTAGAAGTGAAAGTAGATGAGTTTAAATATTTGGGGTCAACTGTTCAAAGTAATGGAGAGTGTGGTAACGAGGTGAAGAAGAGAGCGCAGGCAGGGTGGAGTGGGTGGAGAAAGGTGGCAGGAGTGATTTGTGACCGAAGAATATCAGCAAGAGTGAAGGGGAAAGTTTACAAGTAAGTAGTGAGACCAGCTATGTTGTACGGTTTAGAGACGGTGGCACTAACAACAAGACAGGAGGCAGAGCTGGAGGTGGCAGAGCTGAAGATGTTGAGATTCTCTTTGGGAGTGACAAGAATGGACAAGATTAGGAATGAACATATCAGAGGGACAGCTCAGGTGTGACGGTTTGGAGACAAAGTCAGAGAGGCGAGATTGAGATGGTTTGGACATGTGCAGAGGAGGGACCCAGGGTATATAGGGAGAAGGATGCTGAGGATGGAGCCACCAGGCAGGAGGAGAAGAGGGAGGCCAAAGAGGAGGATCATGGATATACTGAGGGAGGACATGCAGGTGGTTGGTGTGACAGAGGAAGATACAGAGGACAGGGTGAGATGGAAACGATTGATCTGCTGTGGTGACCCCTAACGGGAACAGCCGAAAGGCAAAGAAGAAGACGTGTTGCTGCATTATCGGTTTGCAGCCGAGTGTGAAGTGTCCGGGATGAAGATCAGCCCCTCCAAATCCCAGGCCATGGTTTTCAACCAGAAAAAGGTCCTTTGCCCTCTTCAGGTCGGTGGAGTGTCCTTGCCTCAAGTGGAGGAGTTTAAGTATCTCGGGGTCTTGTTCACGAGTGAGGGACAGATGGAGCGTGAGATCGACAGACAGATCGGTGCAGTATCTGCAGTGATGCGGTCGCTGTATTGGACCGTCGTGGTGAAGAAAGAGCTGAGCAGGGGGCAAAGCTCTCGATTTACCGATCAATCTACGTTCCGACTCTCACCTATGGTCATGAAATTTGGCTCATGACCAAAAGAACAAGATCGCGATTACAAGCAGCCGAGATGAGTTTCCTCCGTAGGGCGGCTGGGCGCTCCCTTAGACATAGGATGAGGAGCTCGGTCACTCGGGAGGAGGTCGGGGTCGAGCCGCTGCTCCTCCACGTCAAAAGGAGCCAGCTGAGGTGGCTCGGGCATCTTTTCCAGATGCTGTCTGGACGCCTCGCTGGAGAGGTGTTCCGGGCACGTCCCATTGGGAAGAGGCCCCGGGAAGATCCAGGACATGCTGGAGGTACTACGCCTCTCATCTGGCTTGGGAACGCCTCAGGGTTCCCCCGGAGGAACTAGGGGAGTTGTGTGCAGATCGGGAGGTCTGGGCGGCTTTGCTTGAGTTGCTGCCCCCGCGACCTGACCTCGGATAAGCGGAAGAAAATGGATGGATTGATGGATGGATGGATGTACTGTATTGCTGCACGCCAGCCCATAACCATCACACACGAGTCAGCAGGGTAAAAACAGTCCCAAGGAGAAAATGTACATGCATGTTGTTAAGATATTCTTAAAGCTACAGTGTGTATGATTTAGCATCATCTAGTGGTGAGGTTGCAGACTGCATTATGGCATTTCTAGTCACACTTTTGTTTACCTTCATATTTTCACTTCTTTGGTAATTGGAATTCATACTCCCGCATCTTATATTAAGGTGGCAGTAATTAAACCATTACTTAAAAAGCCATCACTTGACCCAGCTATCTTAGCTAATTATAGGCCAATCTCCAACCTTCCTTTTCTCTCAAAAATTCTTGAAAGGGTAGTTGTAAAACAGCTAACTTGATCATCTGCAGAGGAATGGTCTATTTGAAGAGTTTCAGTCAGGTTTTAGAATTCATCATAGTACAGAAACAGCATTAGTGAAGGTTACAAATGATCTTCTTATGGCCTCAGACAGTGGACTCATCTCTGTGCTTGTCCTGTTAGACGTCAGTGCTGCTTTTGATACTGTTGACCATAAAATTTTATTACAGAGATTAGAGCATGCCATAGGTATTAAAGGCACTGCGCTGCGGTGGTTTGAATCATATTTATCTAATAGATTACAATTTGTTCATGTAAATGGGGAGTCTTCTTCACAGACTAAGGTTAATTATGGAGTTCCACAAGGTTCTGTGCTAGGACCAATTTTATTCACTTTATACATGCTTCCCTTGGGCAGTATTATTAGAAAGCATTGCTTAAATTTTCATTGTTACGCAGATGATACCTAGCTTTATCTATCCATGAAGCCAGAGGACACACACCAATTAGTTAAACTGCAGGAATGTCTTACAGACATAAAGACATGGATGACCTCTAATTTCCTGCTTTTAAATTCAGATAAAACTGAAGTTATTGTACTTGGCCCCCCTCAAATCTTAGAAACATGGTGTCTAACCAGATCCTTACTCTGGATGGCATTACCCTGACCTCTAGTAGTACTGTGAGAAATCTTGGAGTCATTTTTGATCAGGATATGTCATTCAATGTGCATATTAAGTAAATATGTAGGACTGCTTTTTTGCATTTGCGCAATATCTCTAAAGAAAGGTCTTGTCTCAGAGTGATGTTGAAAAACTAATTCATGCATTTATTTCCTCTAGGCTGGACTATTGTAATTCATTATTATCAGGTTGTCCCAAAAGTTCCCTGAAAAGCCTTCAGTTAATTCAAAATGCTGCAGCTAGAGTACTGACAGGGACTAGAAGGAGAGAGCATATTTCACCCATATTGGCCTCTCTTCATTGGCTTCCTGTTAATTCTAGAATAGAATTTAAAATTCTTCTTCTTACTTATAAGGTTTTGAATAATCAGGTCCCATCTTATCTTAGGGACCTCATAGTACCATATCACCCCAATAGAGCGCTTCGCTCTCAGACTGCAGGCTTACTTGTAGTTCGTAGGGTTTTTAAGAGTAGAATGGGAGGCAGAGCCTTCAGCTTTCAGGCTCCTCTCCTGTGGAACCAGCTCCCAATTCGGATCAGGGAGACAGACACCCTCTCTACTTTTAAGATTAGGCTTAAAACTTTCCTTTTTGCTAAAGCTTATAGTTAGGGCTGGATCAGGTGACCCTGAACCATCCCTTAGTTATGCTGCTATAGACTTAGACTGCTGGGGGGTTCCCATGATGCACTGAGTGTTTCTTTCTCTTTTTGCTTTGTATGCACCACTCTGCATTTAATCATTAGTGATTGATCTCTGCTCCCCTCCACAGCATGTCTTTTTCCTGGTTCTCTCCCTCAGCCCCAACCAGTCCCAGCAGAAGACTGCCCCTCCCTGAGCCTGGTTCTGCTGGAGGTTTCTTCCTGTTAAAAGGGAGTTTTTCCTTCCCATTGTCGCCAAGTGCTTGCTCACAGGGGGTCGTTTTGACTGTTGGGGTTTTTCTGTAATTATTGTATGGATTTTGCCTTACAATATAAAATGCCTTGGGGCAACTGTTTGTTGTGATTTGGCGCTATATAAATAAAATTGATTTGCTCTGATTTGATCTTATCTTGTGATAAGCAATATGTATGATGCTCCATATCACAAAATTGAGGGTTTTCAAATTTGTTAGGCTGCACTAGACACTAGTAAATCCATGGTGAGCAAAGACTCTGCGGCCATTCTGCCACACAGCACAAGCCAAAGAATGTCCCTGTTGGGCTATTGCATCAACACAGCCCTGCAACATGGTGGCCTCCATGAGGGGGCCAACTCCTGTGAAGGACTCATTCTAACCTCATGAAAAAATGTCAATGCACCAACAGCATTTCCTGTTTTTTTGTTTTGTGAATTGTTCTGTAATTTATGTCTGTAGCATGGCCCAAGCAGAGGGTCACCCCTTTGAGTCTGGTCTGCTTGAGGTTTCTTCCTCAGAGGGAGTTTTTCCTTACCACTGTTGCTCTGGGGGTTAGTAAGGTTAGACCTTATTTGTGTGAAGCACATTGAGGCAACTCTGTTGTGATTTGGTGCTATATAAATGAAAATAAATTGAAACTGAAATTTGTTGTACCAGTTACATATACTCTCATAAACAGATGGTTATATTCTGTTTCCACAAATAAACATTCCTAAATCCAACATAGTGTAGCTTTAAGATGAACTATCTTTGGTGCTGAGCAGACATGCAAAACATATTAACTTTGCATTAAAATGATTATCAGGTCTGATGTATTTAACAAAAAAAGTAAATGTTGCAGAGAACACTCAATATGTTTAAAATCCAAAAATTAACATTAAGCAGTGGCTAGTGGTTCCAGTTTTATGAGAATCTTACTATCTATCTCAGTTGATACACGCTCCACATCTCAGTGGAGTTACAGGTGTGAAAGACAGATATTTACCAAGAACCACCTTCTTCTGGACAAAAGCCACCAGAACTGATTGTGTCCCACCTGTTTGAAGGGCTGTACAGTGTCTGTCTGTCTGGATGACATCCATCAGCTATTATACCAGCAGTAGTAAGAAAGCAAGCTGATAGTGGACTAATGGACAGGACTAAGGTGAGAGGAGGACGGATAACAATGGAGAAAATAGATGAGCTGGCCTGTCTGTGAAAGGAAGAAAGACTTGGTGAAAAAGGAATGAAAGAGTAGTGTGTCACACAGTACATGACTTTATTAACCTCTGGTTCATCCACTGTTACTGACTGTCACCTCAGGCAGGTTCTCTTATGCACGGTGTCTGCATCAGGCTCTGACACACACAATGGGACTCATGCAAGAATATTTTCACAAAATTCTCTTAACGTTCTACTATTAAGACTCAGGGGGCCAGGAATGGTTTAACATTTAATCCCCCAAAATTTTGTACAAAATTTTAAGACAGTCTATGGGGCAGGTCCTGGTCTTGACTGTGAAGGGGTATGTTGATCTCAAATCTTGCCCTCAGAAGATGGCAGGGGCAGAACTTGCCTCTGGCGTCAGACAGGGACCAACTGGTGGCAGAGTGGAGGAGGTCTTGTTTCTTGCCAGCAACTGCAAACAGCAGAGAGGTGAGTTGGAACTAACACTTCTAAGTAAAGTGTACGTTTCCGATTGGTTGTGGGTTGATGACTAAAATGTGGACGAGCTGCTTCTCATCAGAAATGAGGTTATGCAACACTACATTTCTCATACCTTTTTTAGTATGACAGGCACATACAGTGGGAAAAATAAGTACCCAACACATTGCCATTTTTCTCTGTAAATATATTTCTAAATGTGTTATGGACATGAAATTTTCACCAGATGTTGGTAACAACCCAAGAAATCCATACATGCAAAGTAACCAGATCAAACAAGTACAGAAATTAAAGGGCATATCACACTCCAATCAACACTATTTTAAAAAAAAAAGATTATGTACCAGATTATGAATCATTACTTCCAACTCTTTAACTTGTGTGAGTCCTGATGAAGCTGATAAAAGTAAAAGCCACACAGCATCTGAAAAATGGACACAGATTCAGAGCTATTTTTAGCCATAAAGGTAATGCAACCTGAGGTGCTATTACCTGCCTCAAGGTCACTCCACCTGTGTCCATTTCATGACTTACTCCAGTACACACAGTCAATCTAAGCTGGTATTTGTCTCCAAATGTAATACAGCTTCAATATGTTTTTAATATGCCTTAATTTGGCTTTCAAATCAAATTTTTATTCTTTTGTGATCAACATATGTCTGTCTCTGTGTCTTTGTAACTCACGGTGTATAAAAAAAAAAAAAAACAACAGCATTGCATATGTCTCAGTAAGACTGAATGATGAAGGATAATTAACTGAGCATGAGGTTTGTATGGGAAAAATCAGACCGAGGTTGACAATACCGACTGAGCGTAGCGAGGTCCATACAAAAACATAGAATCTCTGCTTGTCTATAATGTTGTTGTCCATTCGGCTTCTCTCTTTTTTGGGGGGTGGGGTCACCTCAGCCGATACAGCCAGATCCGCATTGTATTTGGCACAAGTTTTCCGCTGGATGCCCTTCCTGACACAACTCCAGTTTTACTGGAGGAACACACATAGCCGCTGGTGTTGCAAAGAGGTCTCCCATCCAAGTATTAACCAGAACTTGCAATACTTAGCTTCTGAGATCTGATGAGATCAGGCTTACACAGAACAGACTGGCTGCAATCTGCTTGTTTTCAATATTAAACCTTTTGTCTTACTGCATCATCAGCATTTCAGAGTTTGCATTTGTCTCCTACTCCATTTGAGCCACACCTTCGCTGAACCTGACATAGTACCTTTAGAAATATATTTACTGAGAAAAATGGTGATATTTTCAGTACTTATTTTGCCTGCTGTATGAACATGACATACCAGACTCATGAAATACTTTTATAATCCAGATAATCAGTAATAATTACATGTGTAAACAAGTGAACTTTCGTGTGTGTGTGTAAATCACCGAAAACAATGAATTGCCATAGATAATGTCCCCAAAGTACCAAATAAGCCTACACACCCCACCCATACATCTCAAAAGTGTCCAGTCTGGGCACTGAGATCGAACACATGTAAGAGAACTGTTTTTGAAGAAAAATATAACAAATGGTTAGAATAATGCCATGGATCAAAGTAACACAGAATCAAGTTTGAAATTATTAAGACTGTTAAAAGTTCAATTAAGAGATCTGCTAAAGCATTGGAATGGGACAAAATAAATGCTTTTAGCACTGATTAACTTGAAACATAGACTCCATCACTGAAATAAGGAAGTAAAGGTTTGACATGAAGACAGATTTAAAAACCTCTCCACTCATCAAGCCTCATGATCTGCCAAGGAAGAGAATCTTGAGTCAGGAGTCATTATGTGCCAGAAAGTGTCTTCCAGAGGGAGTTGTTAATTTATGAATGGATCAGATGACATCCCATTAGTCCTGTGCAATTGCGGGATGCCGGTTTGTTATGCACTATATTATGATTCAATATTCCAATTTTTGATGGATTTTTTTCCCCAATAATAGTCCATGGGCAAACACTGAATAATGCACTTCTAAGAATTATATATCAAAAGTGAACATAAGTAAAAGTGATAAATAAAATAGAATGGGTGGAAAAGTGTGTGTGTGTCCACGCATGCACACATGCAATGCAGCTCATCTCCAGTGTTCCAGATTAGAGGTCATACATGCAAATAACTGCTAGTAATCTCACCCACATAAAATCCGTCGAAGATTGCCTTGCATCAGTGAGAAGGTGGATGTCGAGCAACTTCCTACTTTTAAACTCTGATAAGACTGAAATGATGGTTCTTGGTCCAGTGAGACATTGGCATCAATTCGACCAGCTAACGATTAGCCTAGGCTCATGTGTCATACATCTCACTGACAAAGTGAGGAACCTTGGGGTAGTTTTTGATCCTAAGTTGTCCTTTGACCTCCACATTAGAGATATGATGGGGACTGCTTCCTTCCACTTGTGAAATATAGTGAAAATTTGTCCCATCCTTTCTATGGCTGATGTTGAGACCCTGATTCATGTGTTTGTCTCTTCTAGATTGGTTCTGCAACTAGCCTGTAAAATTGTTCACGGACTGGCACCTCCCTACTTAGCTGACCTTATTAAACCCTGCGTACCGCCCTGGGCTTTGCGTTCTCAGGGCGCAGGACTACTTTGTGTCCCTAGGGTGAATAAAAAGTCTGCGGGTCACAGAGCATTCTCTTATCGTGCCCCTGTTCTGTGGAACGATCTCCCTGCGTCAATAAAACAGTCAGATTCTGTAGAGACTTTCAAGTCCAGACCTAAGATGCACTTACTTTCTGTTTCTGTTGATTGGTGATTCTACCTCCCCCTCCCCACCACCACACACACACACACACACACACACACACACACATATCAACTGTGTTATGAATAAGAAAAAGAGAAAAAGGAAAATAATAATAATAAAAAAAATCCCTAAACAATAATTTTCCAATTCCGGTCCCTAAAATGACATTAATACATGAAAAAGAAAGAAAGCCACATGAAAGCCAGTTATATTAATTTCCCTTTTTAACTCAGTTTTAATACTAACTTATTTCCTGTTTATCTTTTAACATGTTTATTTTATCTTTCAAACTAATTTGCAACCTATTTGGTATTCCTATTTATTTTTCAATTAATTTGTATCCTATTCATTATAAATTTGAACCTATTTTATTTTTCATATGGATGTAATTTGGTTTATCTTGGAATAATGCAAATTCATTGTATTGTACTGTATGTAGTACAGTACAATGAATTGAATTTGAAAATTCTTTGACACACACTAAAAAGCCCAAAATATTCTGAATGTCACAGTCCCTTTCTCCAAGTGCCCTCAAAAAACCCTTCATGTACTTTCAGTGCTACATTTCACAAAAATTTTGAAACAAATGTAAACATTTTCTTAATACCAGTGACAGGAATTGTACAGTTTTTGAATGTATCTGTGAAAATCTGGCAGGTAGTGTCCCATCAGATTTCAGATGAAATGTTCAGATTTAGGGTTACACAAATTATTTTGGCTCACCACAACTGCTGAACTCCACCACTACCACTGTAGCAGAGACAGCCAAAGCAATCAAGAAAGTCCAACTCAACAGGAAAAGGGAGAAAGAAAAATACCTGGCCAGAAGGTTCAAATCATGTGCACATGTATCTTTTCTGTAACAGCTCTCAAACTCCAGCTTTCCATCCAATTTTTTCTTCTCAGAAATCTCACAGCTGCACATCCTTGTGGTAAAATGTGGTCTGCTTCACACCCAGAATGTTACACTTTACACTAAAAAAAAGTCAATCTTTCAATGGTAAAAGTGTAGAAACAGTTTTTAAGGATATTTCATAGTTTAAATCCAGCTTCTATCCAACTGTTCATTCATCTGCCATCTTGGTTAGAAAGAAATAACATTTGTGCACACACTTTTATAGAGTTTGGCTAACTTCTGATTGGATGACACAATGTGACACAGTCTGTCGGATATGACCAGAATTTCCAGTGTCCCTGTTCTCTTTACCACAGCTGAAATTCATGATGATCACCATAGTTACAAAAAACATTCCATCTTCATTTAGATTTGTATTTATTTCACAAAACACAATTTTGTTTAATGCTTTTTTTTCCAAGGAGAAAATCTCAATGTGGCACTGTTTCTGCAATTTCTGATTTAGTGCTTGGTAAGATATGTTACTTGTGTGTACACACACACACACACACACACACACACACACACACACATATATATATATATATATATATATATATATATATATATATATATATATATATATATACTTGAACTTTCATCTGATCTTTAAAGAGCAGAAGCAGAGTCAGATAAAAGAATTCCAGTTTGCTGTCAGTAGAAACTAATGTGAGTGCCTCCAATAAAACAGTGTTATGTTTCCATTAAACTGTCAGTGGACTTTGAGGTTCTCTATCTTCCTGCAAGATTCCAAATATAACACTGGTTGGATTACAGCAATTCAAAGCAGGACTAAATGGCAACTGGATACTTTCTTCCTATTGCGAGTCATTTAAAATGGCCTCAGGGTAAACAAATGAAAAAGCAAATGACACACAAGAAATGGATTTCAGCTTAAATTCAGTGTGTTCAATTTTAGAGCAGGCAAAGGCTAAGAGGATGCCCATGTTTCACCTGGCTGGGGCAGATAAATGACTACTTTCAAGAGATGGTGATTGATCCATTGTCTGCCTAGATGGTTGCCACTCAGGAGCCAAGGTGTTTCCAAAGTGTGATGGATATGCCGACACATTATACTGAAGGTCATGGGGAGGTGGTGGACAAGACAGTGGTTTCCAGCATTTTTTTCCTAGGAGATCCCTCTACTTGTACCTAAGAAAGACCTACCAACACCTACCACCCCCCTCCCCCCAAAAAAACAAAACAAAAAACATTAAAATGACTCATTGAAGGAGTCAATATGAGTTTTTTTCATTTGCTTGTTTTTGCAGAACAAGTGTGTTATCATGACTTTAATATGTGAACTTCAAATTTTGACATCTCAGGGTAGACCAATCCTTGGACACCCTCTGTGATCTTTGGCATCCCCCCAAAGTGGTGCCCAGGGGTCTAGAGCAGTGTTTCCCAATCTGGTCCTTGACACCTGTATGACCAGATGAGCTCAGTCAGACTTGTTCAGCCAATCAACAGCTGGTAAGGTCCAGAGGTTCCTGCGGCTTTAGTTGAGTGTCTTGTATGGCAGCTTACTGACATCAGTGTGTGAATGGATGAATGTGCTCTATAAATGCAGTAGATTTATGCACATCCACTCCCACACCAAATCTGAATTAAAATTTCAGAATGTAATTTCCACACATAATAGAAGATCAGTCAGGTAAAAAAAATCTTAAAATTCCAACGAGACATTCATGGATATTTGAATGGAAGAAATATCTGAACAAATAACTACAAATGGCAGAATAAGTTGAGTTCAATAATAAGGTAGCTCACCTTGACATTCTGCCACGGTAAGATGAAGATGAGGAGGACAAGTCCAAGCAATGCTGATCAGTTTTATGCGATGCGTAGACTTTGCATGAATGATTTGAGAATGATTTTGTTGCCCCAGATTTCTGCTTTTAAAACTGTCTGAAAGATTGTCCATATGTGACCAGTGCAGACTATAGGGTGTGTGTGTGTGTGTGTGTGTGTGTGTGTGTGTGTGTGTGTGTGTGTGTGTGTGTGTGTGTGTGTGTGTGTGTGTGTGTGTGTGTGTGTGTGTGTGTGTGTGTGCATGTAAAATGGCAGGTGAAAAAGTTACATTTCTGACTGCATTAACATTAGCACATTGGTGAAAAAATGCATTCTTGACTACTCTTCTAGGAATAGACTGTCAAACATGTTGTTGTGGTTGGAACCTCTCTGACAAGGATTGCACCCCAAGAGACAGACAGCAGGACACAAGAGGTTAAGTGCAAAAATCAAGGTGTTTATTTCTCCAAAGTGATGGTGATATGCAGTTGTGGTTTGTTCACTGTTTGACACACAAAGTGAACAAATCAACAAGAAAAAACAATGGTCAGAAAATGACAGTGAGGTAAAGACTTACAAAATGATGATCAACAGCAGAAGACAGACTGAACATATGACAGAAAGCAGGGACAGGCAAAATGAAAATGGAAAAGGTGAGGCTTAAATACAAACTAAACTGATTACAAACAGGTGAGAAGGCTGCATGAGGGCGGGGGAGTATTAGAGGACTTAAAGAACCACATGAAAATAACAGGTGACACAGACATCATGGAAACTATGTTAAATAAAACAAAATCCATAAATGAAACATCCTAACTCCAATGACACCACCGTAAGAAACAAACCAGGAACTAAGAGACAATATGATAAATGATAAACCATTCAAACATAGATCAAATAACGAACAGTGCAAAACCCGAACCCTAACTCATGGAATATACACACAGAATGAACATGGAACTCTAACAGAATGAAGTGTTAACACAAATAACTGCGTAAAAGAATCAATGATCAACAATCCCAGAACACCATGGAAAGAACATAAGAACATGAGGGGTGGGACCCTAAGACACAGACGAGCTGTCAGACACGGCTGTCAGGCGTGACCATGACAGCTGCACTCGGCTGAGGCACAGGAAGACAAGACAATGGGAGAACGCTCATGCACCCATGCACAAATCACTCACTCACACCCACACGTGCAGACACGAGTGATGACAGTGAGGAACAAACATACTCTCACACAGACAGCCAGTTCACTTGAAGGAGTCACACATACAGGCATGCTCATACATACACTCACACACCATGGAGGCCAAACATGCTCACACATGACACGGAAGATAGACGCACTCTCACACATAAGACTCGGACATGGATAAACGCACATATAGACAGGACCAACACAGGACAAGGGAGACAGATGCATGACAGGTGACACACAAAAACACAGACACCACTCAAAACCCTGAACTCAGACCGAACCCCAGCACATGTAGTGATATTTCCCTCAGAAAGCATACGGTAATACAGTATTTACTTTGAAATAATGAGATAACGAGACATACAAATCTCATGACATCTACTTAATGCTTAGTTCTAAAAGTGATTTTCAAGTTAGAAATAAAAATACACTAACACGTTTGGTAATTAATGAGAATTTCCTCATTATGGGGTAATATTCAGTAAAATTGCAACAAACGCGTATCAACAGAATGCCAGGTAACTAATACTGCACCATTTTTATCGCAGTTGAAAGTAAATAAAATACCAATTATGTATTTGTGCTGTATTTTCCCAGAAGGCCATATGGTTGTTTTTTCGTGAGTGAGAGGAGATAAAGCTGATGTTTCTCTGCTGCTCATTCGCAATTGTTGAATTGTTCCCTCATGTCATTGTGCAGCAGCACTGCAATTTATCAAATATAATTATTGATCTATTGCCAAATGTTGATGATACTGGAGTATCATCTTATGTACTCTGGACCTTATGTACTTACTCGAGATTACACATTTACATAATCATGTGAATTTGGTATTACCACTGTATCTTCTACTTTGTCAGATTTCAAACTCCCTTAAAAGGATTAACTTTTCTTTCTCCATCAGTCTGATGATATTTTGTTTGTGGGGAACAATGTGGTCAGTTGCTTCTTTCTGTGATTGATTGGATGTTGGTATGCAGTTGTGACCTCGATGCACTCAGTATAATTGCTTTGGTAAATATCCACTGTGACTTTACTGAGGGCTCAAAAAGTGAGCTGAAGACATGTAATCATAGCAGCTATCTGTTCTTACATTCTGTCACCATGGCTTTGATGGTGTAGTGTGCCTATACTGGTGGTTGGCTCTCACTGCGATATTGTATCACTTCCTGTTCCGGAGCACAGCAGTGTTTTGCTGTATCTGTTAGCTGTTTAATCTGTGCAGTTAGATTGATCTAGTTAACTAGATAACAATTTGTTTCACAGTGTAATCTTCACGTGCATTAACTAAAGCACTCCCTCTGCTGAATCACCTCTAAATTATTTACACATTATTCACTTTGTGTGTTTTTAGGAATCCGCTAGCTTAGCGCAGCTACTAGCTCTTAGCCGGTTTAGCATGGCGGCTTCTCCTGTCTCTCCTGCACTTTTCTGCTCTGGGTGTGAAATGTTTAGTTATTCCTCGGCCTCCTTTAGCAGTAATGGTACTTGTAATAAGTGTAGCTTATTCGTAGCTTTGGAGGCCAGGCTGGGCGAATTGGAGACTCGGCTCCGCACCTTGGAAAATTCTACAGCTAGCCAGGCCCCTGTAGTCGGTGCGGACCAAGGTAGCTTAGCCGCCGTTAGTTTCCCTCTGGCAGATCCCGAGCAGCCGGGAAAGCAGGCCGACTGGGTGACTGTGAGGAGGAAGCGTAGCCCTAAACAGAAGCCCCGTGTACACCGCCAACCTGTTCACATTTCTAACCGTTTGTTCCCACTCGGTGACACACCCGCCGAGGATCAAACTCTGGTTATTGGCGACTTTGTTTTGAGAAATGTGAAGTTGCGACACCAGCAACCATAGTCAATTGTCTTCCGTGGGCCAGAGCAGGCGACACTGAAGGAAATTTGAAACTGCTGGCTAAGGCTAAGCGTAAATTTGGTAAGATTGTAATTCACGTCGGCAGTAATGACACCCGGTTACACCAATCGGAGGTCACTAAAATTAACATTGAATCAGTGTGTAACTTTGCAAAAACAATGTCGGACTCTGTAGTTTTCTCTGGGCCCCTCCACAATCAGACCGGGAGTGACATGTTTAGCCGCATGTTCTCCTTGAATTGCTGTCTGTCTGAGTGGTGTCCAAAAAATGAGGTGGGCTTCATAGATAATTGGCAAAGCTTCTTTGGGAAAACCTGGTCTTGTTAGGAGAGACGGCATCCATCCCACTTTGGATGGAGCAGCTCTCATTTCTAGAAATCTGGCCAATTTTCTTAAATCCTCCAAACCGTGACTATCCAGGGTTGGGACCAGGAAGCAGAGTTGTAGTCTTACACACCTCTCTGCAGCTTCTCTCCCCTTGCCATCCCCTCATTACCCCATCCCCGTAGAGATGGTGCCTGCTCACAGACCACCAATAACCAGCAAAAATCTATTTAAGCATAAAAATTCAAAAAGAAAAAATAATATAGCACCTTCAACTGCACCACAGTGTTGTGTGGGCCGCCAGAAGAGGAGGTACTGCTGGCCCACCACCAGAGGGCGCCCTGCCTGAAGTGCGGGCTTCAGGCACGAGAGGGCGCTGCCGCCATGGACACAGCCGGGGGTGACAGCTGTCGCTCATTACCTCTTGACAGCTGTCACCCATCTACTCAACATCATCTCACTCCATAAAGACCAGACGTCATCTCCACCTTGTTGCCGAGATATCATACTTCATAGGAGGTAATATCCTCAGCCTTTGTGGAAATATTGAGAATCTGTTTATTGTGAGTGTTTGCAGGAGTTCCGGTCCTTTTGTGGAGGCTGTGCAATACGGCACTCTTTTTCCTCTGAGGACGCGCTGCAAGTATTGAGTGAGAGGTGGAGGTGGCATTCCCACTGTTGTTGTTACTGGGTGTACACACACCCACACTTGACTGTTATGATATTCTGTGATTGTCTGTATGTTCGTTGTGCACATTCACAACATTAAATTGTTACTTTTTGGCTCATCTATTGACCGTTCATTTGCGCCCCCTGTTGTGGGTCTGTGTCACTACACTTTCCCAACAGGATATCTCGGCCAGCGTCATGGACTCCGAGGGGCGTCACCCGGCTGTTGAACGACCAATGGGAGAGCAGGGAGCGCAGGCGTCTGCAGGAGACGTGATTGGTGAGCTGCAGCACATTCTCACCGCCTTTACGGCTCGGTTGGATCAAATGACTGAGCAAAACCTCCTCCTGAACCGCAGGGTGGAGGCTCTCTCCGCACAGATGGCGGCGAGCACTCAGGGCGCTGCTGCAGCTCGTCCTCCTGCCGACCCTGTGCAGGATATAAACGTTCCAGTGGTGGTTCAACAACCCCTCCCACCATCCCCTGAAGCATACATAAGCCCTCCTGAGCCGTACGGAGGTTGTGTGGAGACGTGCGTGGACTTTCTTATGCAGTGTTCGCCCCTCTCCCTTCCGGGTTCGATAAGGCGCCACCTCCCCACGCTCCACAGCCGCGCTTTGTGGGGCAACAGCTCCCCCTGCTGACATTGTTAGGGAAACGCACAGGGCCAAAATGGGGAGGCTGATCCGTGGAGAGTGTTTTCTCTGCAGCTCAACTGAGCACACACAGAGAAACTGCCCCAAACGGCCAAAACGACAACAACCGCCCTTAGAGACTGGGCTAAGGAGGGGTCAAACCATTCAAGTGAGACACACACAAATTGCCACACGACTCCCAGTCACAATCCTGAGCGGGGATTTATCCCTTCAATCCCGAGCACTGGTGGACACGGGGTCAGAAGGGAATCTGCTAGACAGCAGATGGGCAAGGGAGGCAGGGCTCCCTCTGGTGGCTCTTCCTTCGCCATTGCAGGTGCGGGCACTAGATGGCACCCTCCTCCCTTTACTCACACACAAGACACAACCAGTAACTCTGGTAGTGTCTGGAAACCATCGGGAGGAGATTGAGTTTTTTGTGACTCCTTCTACCTCCCACATGATTTTGGGCATCCCATGGATGTTGAAGCACAATCCCCGGATTGATTGGCCGTCTGGGGTGGTGGTTCAGTGGAGCAAAACCTGCCATCGGGGGTGTTTAGGATCCTCGGTTCCTCCCGGTTCACAGGCTAAGGAGGAGGTCAAAGTCCCTCCCAATCTGACGGCAGTGCCGGTTGAGTACCACGATCTTGCTGACGTCTTCAGCAAGGATCTGGCACTCACCCTTCCCCCGCACCGTCCGTACGATTGTGCCATTGATTTGGTTCCAGGCGCTGAGTTCCCGTCCAGCAGGCTGTACAACCTCTCACGACCTGAGCGCGAATCAATGGAGACCTACATCCGGGACTCATTAGCTGCCGGGCTGATCCGGAACTCCACCTCCCCGATGGGGGCAGGTTTCTTTTTTGTGGGCAAGAAAGATGGCGGACTTCGTCCATGTATTGATTACAGGGGGCTGAATGAGATTACGGTTCGCAACCGATACCCGTTGCCATTGTTAGATTCCGTGTTCACCCCCCTGCATGGAGCCAAAATCTTTACTAAGCTGGATCTTAGGAATGCGTATCACCTGGTTCGGATCCGGAAGGGAGACGAATGGAAGACGGCATTTAACACTCCGTTAGGTCACTTTGAGTACCTGGTCATGCCGTTCGGCCTCACCAACGCCCCGCGACGTTCCAAGCCTTGGTTAACAACGTCTTGCGGGACTTCCTGCACCGATTCGTCTTCGTATATCTGGACGATATTCTCATCTTTTCTCCGGATCCTGAGACCCATGTCCAGCATGTACGTCACGTCCTGCAGCGGTTGTTAGAGAACCGACTGTTTGTGAAGGGCGAGAAGTGCGAGGGCGCCCTGCCTGAAGTGCGGGCTTCAGGCACGAGAGGGCGCTGCCGCCATGGACACAGCCGGGGTTGACAGCTGTCGCTCATTACCTCTTGACAGCTGTCACCCATCTACTCAACATCATCTCACTCCATAAAGGCCAGACGTCATCTCCACCTCGTTGCCGAGATATCATACTTCATAGGAGGTAATATCCTCAGCCTTTGTGGAAATATTGAGAATCTGTTTATTGTGAGTGTTTTTCCTCTGAGGACGCGCTGCAAGTATTGAGTGAGAGGTGGAGGTGGCATTCCCACCGTTGTTGTTACTGGGTGTACACACACCCACACTTGACTGTTATGATATTCTGTGATTGTCTGTATGTTCGTTGTGCACATTCACAACATTAAATTGTTACTTTTTGGCTCATCTATTGACCGTTCATTTGCGCCCCCTGTTGTGGGTACGTGTCACTACACTTTCCCAACACACAGACTAAAACAGTTAAATGTGGTCTATTAAACATTAGGTCTCTCTTCTAAGTCCCTGTTAGTAAATGATATAATAATTGATCAACATATTGATTTATTCTGCCTTACAGAAACCTGGTTACAGCAGGATGAATATGTTAGTTTAAATGAGTCAACACCCCCGAGTCACACTAACTGCCAGAATGCTCATAGCACGGGCCGAGGCGGAGGATTAGCAGCAATCTTCCATTCCAGCTTATTAATTAATCAAAAACCCAGACAGAGCTTTAATTCATTTGAAAGCTTGACTCTTAGTCTTGTCCATCCAAATTGGAAGTTCCGAAAACCAGTTTTATTTGTTATTATCTATCGTCCACCTGGTCATTACTGTGAGTTTCTCTGTGAATTTTCAGACCTTTTGTCTGACTTAGTGCTTAGCTCAGATAAGATAATTATAGTGGGTGAATTTAACATCCACACAGATGCTGAGAATGACAGCCTCAACACTGCATTTAATCTATTATTAGACTCAATTGGCTTTGCTCAAAATGTAAATGAGTCCACCCACCACTTTAATCATATCTTAGATCTTGTTCTGACTTATGGTATGGAAATTGAAGACTTAACAGTATTCCCTGAAAACTCCCTTCTGTCTGATCATTTCTTAATAACATTTACATTTACTCTGATGGACTACCCAGCAGTGGGGAATAAGTTTCATTACACTAGAAGTCTTTCAGAAAGCGCTGTAACTAGGTTTAAGGATATGATTCCTTCTTTATGTTCTCTAATGCCATATACCAACACAGTACAGAGTAGCTACCTAAACTCTGTAAGTGAGATAGAGTATCTCGTCAATAGTTTTACATCCTCATTGAAGACAACTTTGGATGCTGTAGCTCCTCTGAAAAAGAGAGCTTTAAATCAGAAGTGCCTGACTCTGTGGTATAACTCACAAACTCGCAGCTTAAAGCAGATAACCCATAAGTTGGAGAGGAAATGGTGTCTCACTAATTTAGAAGATCTTCACTTAGCCTGGAAAAAGAGTCTGTTGCTCTATAAAAAAGCCCTCCGTAAAGCTAGGACATCTTACTACTCATCACTATTTGAAGAAAATAAGAACAACCCCAGGTTTCTTTTCAGCACTGTAGCCAGGCTGACAAAGAGTCAGAGCTCTATTGAGCCGAGTATTCCTTTAACTTTAACTAGTAATGACTTCATGACTTTCTTTGCTAATAAAATTTTAACTATTAGAGAAAAAATTACTCATAACCATCCCAAAGACGTATCGTTATCTTTGGCTGCTTTCAGTGATGCCGGTATTTGGTTAGACTCTTTCTCTCCGATTGTTCTGTCTGAGTTATTTTCATTAGTTACTTCATCCAAACCATCAACATGTCTATTAGACCCCATTCCTACCAGGCTGCTCAAGGAAGCCCTACCATTATTTAATGCTTCGATCTTAAATATGATCAATCTATCTTTATTAGTTGGCTATGTACCACAGGCTTTTAAGGTGGCAGTAATTAAACCATTACTTAAAAAGCCATCACTTGACCCAGCTATCTTAGCTAACTATAGACCAATCTCCAACCTTCCTTTTCTCTCAAAAATTCTTGAAAGGGTAGTTGTAAAACAGCTAACTGATCATCTGCAGAGGAATGGTCTATTTGAAGAGTTTCAGTCAGGTTTTAGAATTCATCATAGTACAGAAACAGCATTAGTGAAGGTTACAAATGATCTTCTTATGGCTTCAGACAGTGGACTCATCTCTGTGCTTGTTCTGTTAGACCTCAGTGCTGCTTTTGATACTGTTTACCATAAAATTTTATTACAGAGATTAGAGCATGCCATAGGTATCAAAGGCACTGCGCTGCGGTGGTTTGAATCATATTTATCTAATAGATTACAATTTGTTCATGTAAATGGGGAATCTTCTTCACAGACTAAGGTTAATTATGGAGTTCCACAAGGTTCTGTGCTAGGACCAATTTTATTCACTTTATACATGCTTCCCTTAGGCAGTATTATTAGACGGCATTGCTTAAATTTTCATTGTTACGCAGATGATACCCAGCTTTATCTATCCATGAAGCCAGAGGACACACACCAATTAGCTAAACTGCAGGATTGTCTTACTGACATAAAGACATGGATGACCTCTAATTTCCTGCTTTTAAACTCAGATAAAACTGTAGTTATTGTACTTGGCCCCACAAATCTTAGAAACATGGTGTCTAACCAGATCCTTACTCTGGATGGCATTACCCTGACCTCTAGTAATACTGTGAGAAATCTTGGAGTCATTTTTGATCAGGATATGTCATTCAATGCTCATATTAAACAAATATGTAGGACTGCTTTTTTGCATTTGCGCAATATCTCTAAAATTAGAAAGGTCTTGTCTCAGAGTGATGCTGAAAAACTAATTCATGCATTTATTTCCTCTTGGCTGGACTATTGTAATTCATTATTATCAGGTTGTCCTAAAAGTTCCCTGAAAAGCCTTCAGTTAATTCAAAATGCTGCAGCTAGAGTACTAACGGGGACTAGAAGGAGAGAGCATATCTCACCCATATTGGCCTCTCTTCATTGGCTTCCTGTTAATTCTAGAATAGAATTTAAAATTCTTCTTCTTACTTATAAGGTTTTGACTAATCAGGTCCCATCTTATCTTAGGGACCTCATAGTACCATATCACCCCAATAGAGTGCTTCGCTCTCAGACTGCAGGCTTACTTGTAGTTCCTAGGGTTTGTAAGAGTAGAATGGGAGGCAGAGCCTTCAGCTTTCAGGCTCCTCTCCTGTGGAACCAGCTCCCAATTCAGATCAGGGAGACAGACACCCTCTCTACTTTTAAGATTAGGCTTAAAACTTTCCTTTTTGCTAAAGCTTATAGTTAGGGCTGGATCAGGTGACCCTGAGCCATCCCTTAGTTATGCTGCTATAGACTTAGACTGCTGGGGGGTTCCCATGATGCACTGAGTGTTTCTTTCTCTTTTTGCTCTGTATGCACCACTCTGCATTTAATCATTAGTGATTGATCTCTGCTCCTCTCCACAGCATGTCTTTTTCCTGGTTCCCATGATGCACTGTTTCTTTCTCTTTTTGCTCTGTATGCACCACTCTGCATTTAATCATTAGTGATTGATCTCTGCTCCTCTCCACAGCATGTCTTTTTCCTGGTTCTCTCCCTCAGCCCCAACCAGTCCCAGCAGAAGACTGCCCCTCCCTGAGCCTGGTTCTGCTGGAGGTTTCTTCCTGTTAAAAGGGAGTTTTTCCCTTCCCACTGTCGCCAAGTGCTTGCTCACAGGGGGTTGTTTTGACCATTGGGGTTTTTACGTAATTATTGTATGGCCTTGCCTTACAATATAAAGCGCCTTGGGGCAACTGTTTGTTGTGATTTGGTGCTATATAAATAAAACTGATTGATTGATTGATAGTGTGCTTGTTCAGCTGATACGGATGAGCTTTGCCCATAATTTCCATGGAGATCTGCTTGAACTCAACTGGTACACATCATTCTGATGGTCAGCTTTTTTGTATTCTTAAACTTATAATATTAATAAAAACAAGAATCCTCCAGCCATAGCAAATCATCTTTATTTCAAACTGTGGGATATGTAACATCCCGAGTGATTAAGTCCCACTGACACGAGCATGCCTTTGATTCACACAATAGCATGACCTGTGTCATGCTGGAGAGTAAACTCATCTTTAACTGATGCAGACAGGATGCCATAGGGGTGCCGGTGCATGGTATTGTGCACAGAGAATTTTGAAATGTTCAAAAAATCTTTCATGCACAAATGTTGTGCTGTTTGGTGCAATCTAATCTCCAACACTACGTGCAGCTCCTCAAGTGGAGTAAAGAAGAAGTGAACAGAGCGAGTGGTGACATCAGCGGATCGCATCAGAGCGCAGCTCGTCTGGAGGATTATAACAAGAAGGTATATCTGTTATAAACATAAAAATAAATACTTTAACAGCTGCACACAAGAATGAAATAACACGCAACTGTTTTATCAAGCCAGGACAATGTAAGCATGACAAATAATTACCTTTTTAGATGGCTCAAAATGCTTTCTGCAGGTAGTTAGGCGTGCACACGCGCGAACGGCTCCGGCTGTAGCCTCCTCTGTGATTCAGGATGCAATTAGAGCCGATTAGAGCCAAACTGTGGGATATGTAACATCCCGAGTGATTGTTAAGTCCCACTGACATGAGCATGCCTTTGATTCACACAATAGCATGACCTATGTCATGCTGGAGAGTAAACACATCTTTAACTGATGCAGACAGGATGCGAGAGGGGCGCCGGTGTGTACTATTGTGCACAGAGAATTTTGAAATGTTCAAAAAATCTTTCATGCACAAATGTTGTGCTATTTGGTGCAAGCTAATCTCCAACACTATGTGCAGCTCCTCAAGTGGAGTAAAGAAGTGAACAGAGCGAGTGGTGACGTCAGCGGATCACATCAGAGCGCAGCTCGTCTGGAGGATTAACAAGAAGTTAAATCTGTTATAAACATAAAAATAAATACTTTAACAGCTGCACACAAGAATGAAATAACACGCAACTGTTTTATCAAGCCAGGACAATGTAAGCATGACAAATAATTACCTTTTTAGATGGCTCAAAATGCTTTCTGCAGGTAGTTAGGCGTGCACACGCATGAACGGGTCCGGCTGTAGACTCCTCTGTGATTCAGGATGCGATTAGAGCCATTTCAATGGCCATTTTGCAGAAAAAATTTATTAATCTGCCACAAAATAATTATTTTATGTACGCAGTGTCCAGTGCAGAGCACGTGGCACCCACTAGAACAAAGAACGGCATCCAGCTGGGATCACAGCGGGTGAGATCGTCACAATGACGTTTGTGCTATTGCGCGAGTGACAGGCATGCTTGTGTCAGTGCACCTTTAGAAAGGACTTATCCCTCTCTGAAAAGGAGGGGGTGTTGCCTTTATTGCAAGGATCCTTGCAATCGTTATTCTAAGTTAAACATTGGCCAGCAATAGGTGCTGTGCTATGATGTAAACCTCATTCCCTGATGCCCAAAGACATTCTAGATGATCTTGGTGCTTCTGTATTACTGTCGGGTTGTGGGACTTTCACAAGAACCACTGACAAAAGGCCATGACTGGATGCCTTTGAGATTCAGTCTCTTTAAGGTATCACTGAATACCCTTCAAATGACTTTGTGTCAAACCAATTGTTGCTTTGGGACCCTCAAATATGAAGTATGATATACATTGTGTGGTAACATCAGCTACAACATTTTTGCCATATTTCACACTTCTCTGGGCATGATCCAGCATGCATGTGCCTCGAAACACCAAGGGGACTCCTGTGTATCACCAGGCTGTGGCAGACAAATGATTATTTTTGGGAGGTGGTTGAATTTGTGGTTTGAAAGGGTATTTGTCATTCAAGACTCAAGGCAGTACTTATGTTTGCTCCCACACCTGACTTGCTGAACTATGATTCTGTTATGAATCTTCCACTTTTCGGGCTGCTGTGGTGTTTGTGAGTTTTCTTTCAAATGTACTATCAGTTGGAAACACATGGATCTTATCTCAACCTTTGAAAAAAAATATGAAACTGAACTTGAGAATAAATTACACACACTTAAGCAACAAGAGCAAATATCCAAGTAATTTTGAGAGACATGCACCTGAGGCATTAATGACCTTCATCAATGCTCTCTGGACTATATCTAATTTAAGTATGTTGTCAAATATATATATATATATATATATATATACGAGGTCTATTAGAAAAGAATCCGACCTTATTTTAAAAAAAAACAACATATGGATTTGAATCACGTGTGCTTGCGTGAGCCAACCTTGAACCATCATGCGCATGCATGATTTTTTTCACGCCTGTTGGTTGCATCATTCGCCTGTGAGCAGGCTTTGAGTGAGGAGTGGTCCAGCCATCTCGGCGGATTTTCATTGTCAGGGAAATGGCTGAGAGACTGCCACTTTGCTTGATCAAACAGCAGCTGTGGGGCGCGCCGCGCTCCAGGTGCCATTGACAGGCTGAGCGACCATTTCATTTCTAAACGGATCGCTCTGTGGATCCGTGACCATCGTGTGCAATTTCTCTGGTTATCACAAGAGCTGGACATCAACTATTTTCCTGCAGATTTCACTTTTAACAAGAGATTTTGTCATGGAAAGGAGCGGAGGCTTCGCGCGTCACGATGGATTCACTGCTGGACCGACACAAAGCCACCTCCGTTTTGGTCTCACAGGACGGCTTTGAGATGGCGTTCAGACAGCTGTCGGTGGTTTTTCAGTCGAGTGATTATCCAAGAAATTGTGGACGAGCCTGGACATGCCAGAACATGTTCTGTGACACTTCATCATGTTGTTGCTTTGTGCGTCGCGGCACGCGTGGAATTCCTCCGCACGTCTGTCTCAATTTGCCGAAAAAGTGCTGATGTCCACGTCATTTCACAATTCCTGTGCTAGTCCAGACGACGTGCCGGATAAAACACAGCATCCAATTTGGAAATGAACGGCACATTCCACTTTTAACGAGGAGTTGACTGCTCACAGGCGAATGACGCAACCGACAGGTGTGAAAAAAAATCACGCATGCGCATGAAGGTTCAAGGTTGGCTCACACAAGCACACGTGATTCAAATCCATATTTATTTTTTTTAAAAATAAGGTCGGATACTTTTCTAATAGACCTCGTTTATATATATATATACACTCAACAAAAATATAAACGCAACACTTTTGGTTTTGCTCCCATTTTGTATGAGATGAACTCAAAGATCTAAAACTTTTTCCACATACACAATATCACCATTTCCCTCAAATATTGTTGACAAACCAGTCTAAATCTGTGATAGTGAGCACTTCTCCTTTGCTGAGATAATCCATCCCACCTCACAGGTGTGCCATATCAAGATGCTGATTAGACACCATGATTAGTGCACAGGTGTGCCTTAGACTGCCCACAATAAAAGGCCACTCTGAAAGGTGCAGTTTTATCACACAGCACAATGCCACAGATGTCGCAAGATTTGAGGGAGCGTGCAATTGGCATGCTGACAGCAGGAATGTCAACCAGAGCTGTTGCTCGTGTATTGAATGTTCATTTCTCTACCATAAGCCGTCTCCAAAGGCGTTTCAGAGAATTTGGCAGTACATCCAACCAGCCTCACAACCGCAGACCACGTGTAACCACACCAGCCCAGGACCTCCACATCCAGCATGTTCACCTCCAAGATCATCTGAGACCAGCCACTCGGACAGCTGCTGGAACAATCGGTTTGCATAACCAAAGAATTTCTGCACAAACTGTCAGAAACTGTCTCAGGGAAGCTCATCTGCATGCTCGTCGTCCTCATCGGGGTCTCGACCTGACTCCAGTTCGTCGTCGTAACCGATTTGAGTGGGCAAATGCTCACATTTGCTGCCGTTTGGCACGTTGGAGAGGTGTTCTCTTCACGGATGATGCGAAGGAGATGTGTTGCACTGCATGAGGCAAATGGTGGTCACACCAGATACTGACTGGTATCCCCTCCCAATAAAACAAAACTGCACCTTTCAGAGTGGCCTTTTATTGTGGGCAGTCTAAGGCACACCTGTGCACTAATCATGGTGTCTAATCAGCATCTTGGTATGGCACACCTGTGAGGTGGGATGGATTATCTCAGCAAAGGAGAAGTGCTCACTATCACAGATTTAGACTGGTTTGTGAACAATATTTGAGAGAAATGGTGATATTGTGTATGTGGGAAAAGTTTTAGATCTTTGAGTTCTTCTCATACAAAATGGGAGCAAAACCAAAAGTGTTGCGTTTATATTTTTGTTGAGTATATATATATATGCTATTGCTATATAGCATATATATATGAAGATATTTGCCAATAGCACTTCTTGTGTGCCAATAGCATTTCTTGTATATTCGTCCGTGAATTGTTTTGTGAATTGCTCTGTAATTTATGTTTGTAGCATGTCCCAAGCAGAGGGTCACCCCTTTGATTCTGGTCTGCTTGAGGTTTCTTCCTCAGAGGGAGTTTTTCCTTACCACTGTTGCTCTGGGGTTTGGTAAGGTTAGACCTTACCTGTGTGAAGCGCTTTGAGGCAACTCTGTTGTGATTTGGCGCTATATAAATGAAAAGGGCTGTGATAAAAGTATCCGACCTTATTGTTTTTTTCAAAAACCATATGGATTTGAATCACGTGTGATTACATCAGACATGCTTGAACCTTCGTGGGCATGCTTGAGTTTTTTCAAGCCTGTCGGTTACGTCATTCGCCTGTGGGCAGTCTTTGAGTGAGGAGTGGCCCACCCTCTCGTAGATTTTTTCATTGTTTAGGAATGGCTCAGAGACTGCTGCTTTGTTTGATAAAAATTTAATTCGATAAATTCAGCTGGTTTTCAGTGAAAGTTTTAACAGCTGATGAGAGATTTTGGTGTGTGTCGCTTTAAGGACGGCCCACGGCGCCTGACGGTGATCTGCGCTCCGAGGCGGCGTCGTCTCGCTGTTTCAAGCTGAAAACTTCCACATTTCAGGCTCTGTTCACCCAGTATGTCGTCAGAGAACAGAGAACTTTCAGAAGAGCTTGGGATCAGCAGTTTATTCAGACATTCCACTGTTAAAGGAGATTTTGTAATGAAAGAACGTGCAGGCAGAGTCACATGTCGGCCGGACCCGACCGCGGGGGGTCGCGACAGGAAAAACACCTCCGTTGGAAACCTTAATGGACAAGTTGGAACATGCCCAGCTGTTTTTTCTCAGATACTCACTTGCTGAAAGCCATCAAAAGCCGCCTGAATTTTACAAATGGTTTTCAACACGGAGGTGTTTTTCATGTCGCGGCGCAGACGGATTTGCCACGTCGTCACGGATCCGACTCGGCAAATTCGTCTGCACGTTCTTTCATTACAAAATCTCCTTTAACAGTGGAATGTCCGGGTAAACTCCTGATGCCGGCTTCTTCTGAAACGTCTCTGTTCTCTGACGACGACCTGGGTGAACAGAGCCTTAAATTAGGATGTTTTCAGCTCGAAACAGCCAGACGGACGCCACCTCCGACCGCGCTGCACCGATCTGCTTTGTGGGTTGTCCTTAAAGCGAAAGAAACTCCACAATCTCTCATCAGCCGTTAAACTTTTCACCAAAAACCAGCTGAATTTCTTGAATAGTGTCCACTCGGATATCCCTCACAGGTCATGAAAAAATTTTGGTAAAGCAACGCGCGCCGTCTCCAGCGGCTTCTCAGACAAAGAGATTCCGACGGACGGGGTGGAGCACTCCTCACTCAAGGCCTGCCCACAGGCGAATGACGTCACCGACACGCGTGAAAAAACTCACGCATGGGCACGAGGGTTCAAGCATGTCTGGTGTAATCGCATGTGATTCAAATCCATATAGTTTTTTTTTAAATAAAACTGCCGTTTAGTTTTATCACAGACCTCGTATATATATATATATGTGTGTGTGTGTGTGTATGTATGTATAAATGTACAAGCATTGTTTTTTTCTTGGTTTTTTTGCTGTTTTTAATTCTAGCTGAATGTTGATGGTAGTTATACATTTCTGATGACTCATTCTGTTAAGTATTGGTGTACCAAAGGTTGTAGGTTCAGTCATATTAAAACAAAATTGGAATTTAAAGATATATTAAAACAATTATGGTCTGTAGGTAAAGGGTTCATTTGCATGTCTACTGATCTGGCAGAGTAGGAAGCTTGGTGACCCAAGGAATTGGGCTAGAGCTGGGTTTGACTCCTGGCCATCTGTGTCCCTGGAGAAGGCAGTCTACATCGTTCCAAGCCACCATTTGTAAAAGGGCCTTAACTGAGGAAGTAACCTGAGATGGACTGGCATTGTGTGTGTAAAAATACATCTAAGTAAGATAAATCCCAAATAAGAAAGTTAGGACAATACAGACAATAATAATAATACAACCCCTGGCAAAAAGTATGGAATCACCGGCCTCGGAGTATGTTCATTCAGTTGTTTAATTTTGTAGAAAAAAAAACAGATCACAGACATGACACAAAACTAAAGTCATTTCAAATGGCAACTTTCTGGCTTTAAGAAACACTATAAGAAATCAAGAAAAAAAGATTGTGGCAGTCAGTAACAGTTACTTTTTTAGACCAAGCAGAGGAAAAAAATATGGAATCACTCAATTCTGAGGAAAAAATTATGGAATCACCCTGTAAATTTTCATCCCCAAAACTAACACCTGCATCATATCAGATCTGCTCGTTAGTCTGCATCTAAAAAGGAGTGATCACACCTTGGAGAGCTGTTGCACCAAGTGGACTGACATGAATCATGGCTCCAACACGAGAGATGTCAATTGAAACAAAGGAGAGGATTATCAAACTCTTAAAAGAGAGTAAATCATCACGCAATGTTGCAAAAGATGTTGGTTGTTCACAGTCAGCTGTGTCTAAACTCTGGACCAAATACAAACAACATGGGAAGGTTGTTAAAGGCAAACATACTGGTAGACCAAGGAAGACATCAAAGTGTCAAGACAGAAAACTTAAAGCAATATGTCTCAAAAATCGAAAAAATGTACAACAAAACAAATGAGGAACGAATGGGAGGAAACTGGAGTCAACGTCTGTGACCGAACTGTAAGAAACCGCCTAAAGGAAATGGGATTTACATACAGAAAAGCTAAATGAAAGGCATCATTAACACCTAAACAGAAAAAAACAAGGTTACAATGGGCTAAGGAAAAGCAATCGTGGACTGTGGATGACTGGATGAAAGTCATATTCAGTGATAAATCTCGAATCTGCATTGGGCAAGGTGATGATGCTGGAACTTTTGTTTGGTGCCTTTCCAATGAGATTTATAAAGATGACTGCCTGAAGAGAACATGTACATTTCCACAGTCATTGATGATATGGGGCTGCATGTCAGGTAAAGGCACTGGGGAGATGGCTGTCATTACATCATCAATAAATGCACAAGTTTATGTTGATATTTTGGACAATTGAAAGGATGTTTGGGGATGATGAAATCATTTTTCAAGATGATAATGCATCTTGCCATAAAGCAAAAACTGCAAAAACATTCCTTGCAAAAAGACACATAGGGTCAATGTCATGGCATAGGGTCAATGTCAATGAGCAGATCTGAGTTGATGCAGATGTTAATTTGGGGGATGAAAATTTACAGGGTGATTCCATAATTTTTTCTTCAGAATTGAGTGATTCCATATTTTTTTCCTCTGCTTGGTCTAAAAAAGTAACCGTTACTGACTGCCACAATCTTTTTTTCTTGATTTCTTATAGTGTTTCTTAAAGCCAGAAAGTTGCCATTTGAAATAACTTTAGTTTTGTGTCATGTCTGTGATCTGCTTTTTTTCTACAAAATTAAACAACTGAATGAACATCCTCTGAGGCCGGTGATTCCATAATTTTTGCCAGGGGTTGTAAACCACACAATGATACTTATATTTACTTTGAGTTCTACTCCATTGCAGACAGTATGAACTGGGGCTGTGTAAAATTCAGAAATTTAGAATTGTATTCCTGTGCCTTGTTTCTTGCCTTACTTCAAAATTCAACTAAAATTCAAGAACTGAATTATAATTCAAATAATCCTCAGTTCAATTCTGAATTTTGTGAAGTTTTTGAGATTGATGTGAATGAAGTCCAAGACATATTCAGTGACTTGAAAACGTTCATGGTTCCATCTCCTGATCTGTCAAAAGAAACCTGACAGTCCATGTGATGATTCACTGTAAATTCATCAAAATGTTGCCAATAACTGCCCAGCATACATTTTATGTAAGTTTTTCTTGCCTCACTTTACATAAACATTGTTGTTGTTGTTGCCAAATAACTTTGGATATTTCTTATAAATGTGATGACACAACATTTGTTTGTTTGCATTTATTTATGACCATTTTTTAAAAAGGGATAGATCTAATATATAAAGCTGACTGCCTGTGTGTGCATTTGTTTTTGCTATGCACAGCCACAGTAATTAAGCAATTGACACCAAACTTAGTATGGTGGCTGGGGACACCAAGGGGGAGGTCACTGGGGCCCTTAGACAGAAAGCGTAAGTGCGCAAACACACACACACACACACACACACACACACACACACACACACACACACACACACACACACACACACACACACACACACACACACACACAGTCAGCCTTATATATTAGATCACGACCCACTCACTGGAGCCCTTATTTCCGCAGTTCACTTGGTACTCAGGTTAGGTCGCAAGCATCACCCTTTACTGACTACGTAGTTGCGGCTGGCTAGGGTGCCAGTGCACGCCATGTGCAAGTAAAGGTGTGTGTGTTTTTTTTTTTACTTAAAATGTACCTGCTGTGTGACAGAGCAATGCAGTGATATGACATGCTATCACCCTTTATCATCATTCACTTGAACCTTATGAATGTCACAAATTGCTCTATGAAAATTAATGATGACATCATACACAATGCAATGCAACTTACTATAACTTAACTAAAGTGACATGAAATATATAATGACATGTCTAACATTCTTCTCTATTACCCGTGCGTAGAACGGGTAACTCAGCTAGTAAGATATAAGGGTGCCAGCAATTCTGACTATGACTACATATGTTCACGTCTGAATGGGTCACCATAGCCATCACTGCAGCAACTGCCCTCCCTGAAGAATTTAGTTAAGATGAGATTCATGGATGGATGAGATTTATTGTCATTGTCATTACGAGTGCAACAACAACGAGATTACATCCACACTCAAATTGCCACAGACAAGATACAGGAATGAATCCACAATTATTACTTGTTTACCATAATAATGGCACACATTAGAATTAAGACAACACATATACATTTGACATTGTTTATGTGCACTAAACTCGAAACAGTCCATTTTCCGAATTGAGGCGATGTGAGTGTGTGGTAGCCACAGCAACAGGAGTCCCGTTGCCGCCAGCTTGGGGGGAATGGGGACCTGCCGCAGCTAAAACTGTGCAGCCCCTGGAGGGGAAAAGAGGTGGTGTGAGCGGTGGCAGGGATGGGGTGTGTGATGGGGGCAGAAGGGGAGGTAGGGGGGTAGGTGGAGCATGCTTCAGTCTTTGTCCATGTGTGAGTCAGTTTCTGTCCTTGTGTACTGGAGTTAGAGAGATAAGGAGGCAGCCAATGTTCCCAAAGGCCGTAGAGATTCTTCTGGAGGAAAACAACGGGGCATTTTATCTTCAGAGGCTGATAAGCTGCTGTGTTTGTGGTTGAGCAGTGAAAAACACTTTTACAGTCTCACATGAACAAACCAGATCCCAAATTATGAATATTCTCCGGTCTCTGAAATCTTCATCTCCATCTGCAAGGTGCGCATTTGCGCCGAGATGCCATCCAATTTGCGTCTGAGTTCAAGGGTTAACGCAGTCTGAGAATGCATTGCCTCGCCCAACTCATTAATCATGATGGACAAGTGAGGGGTCGTGGTTTTGGCGGCAGCCGTCTTGCCAATTTTCCGGTAGGTCAGGGCAGCACATAAGCCAATAAGTACCAGCCCTCCTACTATAAAACTAAATATGAATAAATCCTCGATGTCCTCCACAGAGAATGGCGCAAAGCATGCGACTCACCATGTCTCCTAGGCGTCGAGAACATAGCCCGCAGGGTATGTTCCATCTGGGCACGCAGGGTCCCCCGGCTCTGATCTTGTAGAAAAAATGGTGTCAATAGCATTCAGAGACCAGGTGATCAATTTCATGGTTAATCCAATATAGTTTGAAGAATTCACAGCCTGGTGAAGTAGGGACTTTGAAGGTTGGAGCAGAGATAGAGGAGAGAGGAGGAGATGCGACCACCCTCGCCGGAGTCCCAAGCACAATTTGTCAGGAGCTGCCGTTGATCATTCATTCATTCATCTTCAACTGCTTTTCTGGGTTTGGGTCGCGGGGGCAACAGCTCCAGCAGGGGACCCCAGACTTCCCTTTCCTGTGCCACATTGTCCACCTCTGAGTGGGTGATCCCAAGGCGTTCCCAGGCCAATCTGGAGATATAATGTCTCCACCTAGTCTTCCACAGGGGCTCCTCCTAGATGGACGTGCCTGGAACACCTCCCTAGGGATGCACCCTGGAGGCATCCTTACCAGATGCCCAAACCACCTCAGCTGGCTCCTTTCAACACGAAGGAGCCAGCCTAATTTTAATTTAACATTGATGTTTTGCACAGTATTAAATTAAAACAGGAAGCTTTTGCTCTGATGTTTCTTAAAAAGTCACCTTTTGTGGCACTGTCCATTCACTAAAAGTGATTAAAAGTGGGTAATGTAGAATGATATTTTCGTCAACTTTGACGAAAGCATAACCAAAATATGCTGTCAAAATTTTCTTCAGTTGAACTAGTTGTCCAAAGGGTCGGTGGCTTCGATACTCGAATGTGTATGTGTGTTTTTGGGAAAGATGGTAAAACTCTTATCCTCATTAACAAACACACACACACACACACAAACTGTAGTTAAATATGCAGAGAAAAAGAGCACTCAGAATTAAATGTCAGGAGACCATGATGGGAAAATCTCCCATCAGTCTTTTTTTTTCTTTTCTTTCATGCTTTACTTTTCTCGACTTATATTTGACTCCCTCCCCTCACAAATCAGATTTTTCTGTCCTCACTGGATGTGGTTTTTCTCAGCTTGTCTCACACAGTCTAATTAAAAACTGGCATAAAACTAGATTAAGTAAAGAGCTCTTGGTGATTATGCGGAGCATGCTCCACTTGCTTGCATCCAACCAGTGCTGTTTGTATCTCGTGTCTGTAATTTGTCTTGCTGTCTTGTATTAACAGGGTCATTATATAGTATTTTATTGTGCAGTCAGGTGAGCGCCTTCAGGACTAAATGTTAATTGAAAAACATGTGTTGTAAAGCTTTGGAAAAACCTGTTATGTGTCGGACGCAGCTCGGAGAACCGACCAGCGTTTGAAGGACCCAGTATGAAATAAGCAGAGCACGGTACAAAGGCTAACTGAATTTAATACATAACAGTGATACATAAAAATGCAAAAGAAAGTGCGGTCTGGCGTGGTGCGCTCCCAGCAGCGCTAACGGTCCGGAGCCAGAAGCTGTTCGGACCCAAGGACCCCGCCGACACCCCCCAGGTGGCCGCAACAAACCGAGTCTGTGAAAGAAGGAACCATTATGTGAGTCCACACTCTACACACAGAGAGAACACTTAAAGGTGTACAAACAGCAAACACTTCCTGGCTTGATTACTAATCAACTTCCCAACCTGCAGGCATGGAACATCCAGTTCACAAAACTCCACTGCAGTGGAAGTCGATACATGACTAACATACAGCTCAATATAATAAAGGTGTGAGGGACACCACATTTACTGACTGTATAAATGTTAGTCACAAAATCTAACGTACCTCAGGAAGTGTGCTGACGAGCATGAGACCTCACCCCCTCCTCTTTCACAGACCGTGCATCAAACCTGGACGTTCTCTGCATCCATTGATGATGAGATGGCTCCCGAGACGACGATCTCACCCGTCTGGTCACAAGGTCGAGTCTCTGGCAAATACACACTGTGCACTCCAGTCTTAAATGCCACCATGTTCCAATCCATGCAGATGCACCACAGCTGTGAGTCCTGATGAGCCGCAGGTGATCAGCCTCAGGTGATCAGGGTGAGGTCCTGATAAACTCAGCAACACAGCCACTCAGTTCCAAATGCAAACCACCTGGAAGGAGAAGCAAAGGACAGAAACAAAAAGGCAGCCAGGCCCCCCCCAGCCATATAACAGTACCCCACCCTCACGGGAAGCCTCCCGGCGACCACACAAACCTGGCCCAGGAGAAACACCCCCCTCCAGGGACCATGGCTGGAGACCGCATCTGCATTCGTCGACCAACAGAATGATGGATGTCCTCTCCTCTGGCTGCATCTTTGCCTTTGTTTCCGTCAGTCACTTAGCACAGGTGTGGCCAGGAGTTCTTAAACCTGTGCGGTCAGTCTTTGTCCAACTGTGTTCACAGTCTGGTTAGTCATAAAACCAAAAAGACAAACACAAACAACCAAAACACCCCCCCCCCCTCCCCAGAGGCCCATTCCATCAAACCCCGGGAAGGGGAGAAAAGAAAAACAACCCAAACTTAAACTAACAAATAAAAATGCTAACACCCCCCCCCCCTCCCCAGAGGACTGTTCCATCAAACCCCGGGAAGGGGAAAAAAGAAAAACCCAAACTGAAGCTTGCAAATAAAAATGCTAACACCCCCAAACGACATGTAGGGACCAACACCCCCCAGAGGACCTCCCGCCAGCTCCAGGGGTAATAACCACAGCCGAGGTCCCTCTGGGATCCAACGTCACCCACGGGGACTCCCAGCGCCTCCCAGAGGACCACTCGTCAACCCCAGGAGACGCCTCCCCTCAGGACCAACGGACCCAGCCCCGGCCGTCTATGGCTAGATGGACCCACAGCCCTTTCCCCCCCAGAGGACACCACAGTCAAACCCTGAGGGCGGAAACTGGGGGGAAAAACAAAAGGAGAAACCCCCCCCCAGGTGCAGAGGTTACCTGGGAAACGCCCAGCATAACCAAACTGCACCACTCCAGCAACGCCGACACTACGGCTCACACGGCTGGAGCCAGAGGAGAAGAGAGGGAACAAAAAGAAAACACCCCCCCCAGGTGCAGAGGTTACCTGGGAAACGCCCAGCATAACCAAACTGCACCACTCCAGCAACGCCGACACTACGGCTCACACGGCTGGAGTCAGAGGAGAAGAGAGGGCACAACAAAAAACAACCCAATTACCCCCCCATGACCCCCCAGGGGACCGTCCCATCAAACCCTGGGAGGCGAAACTGAAAGGAATAAAAAGAAAGACTACCAGAGTAACATACAGTTGCTTGGGTCCCCGTTCTGTTTTGTTTTTTTTTTTTATCGTTGAACAGAACTGCAGGGTCACAACCCCAGACACTAATAGTGTAAAAAAAAAAAAAAAATCCCACACAAAAACCAACTCAAAAAACACCCACACAAAATGAACTAACACAAAAATAAGTGTTTTATACCGTCAAGCTCAAACAAATGGAACACACCTGTTCCAACTTAAGAGCTTGACGGTAATGTGACTCAGTCACCACAAGAGGGAGCCAGAGTGCTAAAAAATAAAAAACCCTCTTTGGTGACAGAGAAAACAAACGAGCCGCTCACTTGTGCGCAGCTGTGAGCAACACACAACCAAAAATGTGATTCAACTAAATAACACCGGAGCTGACAACAGACGCAGTAGTTATCTTCATCCGGGGAAACGGGGCTACAACTGTCACACGGGAAGCACCGCGACCCGTGTGACAGAGCTCCGCCGCGCGCGTTCACCCATTACAGACACACTCTTGCAGCTCCCGTCTAAACCTCTTATCCGGTCGAAGTGCGACGCGAAGCCGTCGCCAGTCACACTCCACCACGACCCACGGATAAGGCACAACACAGGAACACGGCTGCAAGAGAGCACAAATCAGTATTCAGTAATGGGACTCAAACACGCACCATCCGGGCGGAGAGCACCCGCAACTGATCCGGATAACTACTGAACGTCTGCTGCCGCCTTCCCGGCGCATTACCGTCTCTGCTACTGCTGGGTCCGTGATGTTTGGCCACAGACTACTGTTATGTGTCGGACGCAGCTCGGAGAACCGACCAGCGTTTGAAGGACCCAGTATGAAATAAGCAGAGCACGGTACAAAGGCTAACTGAATTTAATACATAACAGTGATACATAAAAATGCAAAAGAAAGTGCGGTCTGGCGTGGTGCGCTCCCAGCAGCGCTAACGGTCCGGAGCCAGAAGCTGTTCGGACCCAAGGACCCCGCCGACACCCCCCAGGTGGCCGCAACAAACCGAGTCTGTGAAAGAAGGAACCATTATCAATCAATCAATCAATTTTTTTTATATAGCGCCAAATCACAACAAACAGTTGCCCCAAGGCGCTTTATATTGTAAGGCAAGGCCATACAATAATTATGTAAAACCCCAACGGTCAAAACGACCCCCTGTGAGCAAGCACTTGGCTACAGTGGGAAGGAAAAACTCCCTTTTAACAGGAAGAAACCTCCAGCCGAACCAGGCTCAGGGAGGGGCAGTCTTCTGCTGGGACTGGTTGGGGCTGAGGGAGAGAACCAGGAAAAAGACATGCTGTGGAGGGGAGCAGAGATCGATCACTAATGATTAAATGCAGAGTGGTGCATACAGAGCAAAAAGAGAAAGAAACAGTGCATCATGGGAACCCCCCAGCAGTCTACGTCTATAGCAGCATAACTAAGGGATGGTTCAGGGTCACCTGATCCAGCCCTAACTATAAGCTTTAGCAAAAAGGAAAGTTTTAAGCCTAATCTTAAAAGTAGAGAGGGTGTCTGTCTCCCTGATCTGAATTGGGAGCTGGTTCCACAGGAGAGGAGCCTGAAAGCTGAAGGCTCTGCCTCCCATTCTACTCTTACAAACCCTAGGAACTACAAGTAAGCCTGCAGTCTGAGAGCGAAGCGCTCTATTGGGGTGATATGGTACTACGAGGTCCCTAAGATAAGATGGGACCTGATTATTCAAAACCTTATAAGTAAGAAGAAGAATTTTAAATTCTATTCTAGAATTAACAGGAAGCCAATGAAGAGAGGCCAATATGGGTGAGATATGCTCTCTCCTTCTAGTCCCCGTCAGTACTCTAGCTGCAGCATTTTGAATTAACTGAAGGCTTTTTAGGGAACTTTTAGGACAACCTGATAATAATGCATTACAATAGTCCAGCCTAGAGGAAATAAATGCATGAATTAGTTTTTCAGCATCACTCTGAGACAAGACCTTTCTGATTTTAGAGATATTGCGTAAATGCAAAAAAGCAGTCCTACATATTTGTTTAATATGCGCTTTGAATGACATATCCTGATCAAAAATGACTCCAAGATTTCTCACAGTATTACTAGAGGTCAGGGTAATGCCATCCAGAGTAAGGATCTGGTTAGACACCATGTTTCTAAGATTTGTGGGGCCAAGTACAATAACTTCAGTTTTATCTGAGGTTAAAAGCAGGAAATTAGAGGTCATCCATGTCTTTATGTCTGTAAGACAATCCTGCAGTTTAGCTAATTGGTGTGTGTCCTCTGGCTTCATGGATAGATAAAGCTGGGTATCATCTGCGTAACAATGAAAATTTAAGCAATACCGTCTAATAATACTGCCTAAGGGAAGCATATATAAAGTGAATAAAATTGGTCCTAGCACAGAACCTTGTGGAACTCCATAATTAACTTTAGTCTGTGAAGAAGATTCCCCATTTACATGAACAAATTGTAATCTATTAGACAAATATGATTCAAACCACCGCAGCGCAGTGCCTTTAATACCTATGGCATGCTCTAATCTCTGTAATAAAATTTTATGGTCAACAGTATCAAAAGCAGCACTGAGGTCTAACAGAACAAGCACAGAGATGAGTCCACTGTCCGAGGCCATAAGAAGATCATTTGTAACCTTCACTAATGCTGTTTCTGTACTATGATGAATTCTAAAACCTGACTGAAACTCTTCAAATAGACCATTCCTCTGCAGATGATCAGTTAGCTGTTTTACAACTACCCTTTCAAGAATTTTTGAGAGAAAAGGAAGGTTGGAGATTGGCCTATAATTAGCTAAGATAGCTGGGTCAAGTGATGGCTTTTTAAGTAATGGTTTAATTACTGCCACCTTAAAAGCCTGTGGTACATAGCCAACTAACAAAGATAGATTGATCATATTTAAGATCAAAGCATTAAATAATGGTAGGGCTTCCTTGAGCAGCCTGGTAGGAATGGGGTCTAATAAACATGTTGATGGTTTGGATGAAGTAACTAATGAAAATAACTCTGACAGAACAATCGGAGAGAAAGAGTCTAACCAAATACCGGCATCACTGAAAGCAGCCAAAGATAACGATACGTCTTTGGGATGGTTATGAGTAATTTTTTCTCTAATAGTTAAAATTTTGTTAGCAAAGAAAGTCATGAAGTCATTACTAGTTAAAGTTAATGGAATACTCAGCTCAATAGAGCTCTGACTCTTTGTCAGCCTGGCTACAGTGCTGAAAAGAAACCTGGGGTTGTTCTTATTTTCTTCAATTAGTGATGAGTAGAAAGATGTCCTAGCTTTACGGAGGGCTTTTTTATAGAGCAACAGACTCTTTTTCCAGGCTAAGTGAAGATCTTCTAAATTAGTGAGACGCCATTTCCTCTCCAACTTACGGGTTATCTGCTTTAAGCTACGAGTTTATGAGTTATACCATGGAGTCAGACACTTCTGATTTAAAGCTCTCTTATTCAGAGGAGCTACAGCATCCAAAGTTGTCTTCAATGAGGATGTAAAACTATTGACGAGATACTCTATCTCCCTTACAGAGTTTAGGTAGCTACTCTGCTCTGTGTTGGTATATGACATTAGAGAACAAAGAAGGAATCATATCCTTAAACCTAGTTACAGCGCTTTCTGAAAGACTTCTAGTGTAATGAAACTTATTCCCTACTGCTGGGTAGTCCATCAGAGTAAATGTAAATGTTATTAAGAAATGATCAGACAGAAGGGAGTTTTCAGGGAATACTGTTAAGTGTTCTATTTCCATACCATAAGTCAGAACAAGATCTAAGATATGATTAAAGTGGTGGGTGGACTCATTTACTTTTTGAGCAAAGCCAATAGAGTCTAATAATAGATTAAATGCAGTGTTGAGGCTGTCATTCTCAGCATCTGTGTGGATGTTAAAATCGCCCACTATAATTATCTTATCTGAGCTAAGCACTAAGTCAGACAAAAGGTCTGAAATTCACAGAGAAACTCACAGTAACGACCAGGTGGACGATAGATAATAACAAATAAAACTGGTTTTTGGGACTTCCAATTTGGATGGACAAGACTAAGAGACAAGCTTTCAAATGAATTAAAGCTCTGTCTGGGTTTTTGATTAATTAATAAGCTGGAATGGAAGATTGCTGCTAATCCTCCGCCCCGGCCCGTGCTACGAGCATTCTGACAGTTAGTGTGACTCGGGGGTGTTGACTCATTTAAACTAACATATTCATCCTGCTGTAACCAGGTTTCTGTTAGGCAGAATAAATCAATATGTTGATCAATTATTATATCATTTACCAACAGGGACTTAGAAGAGAGAGACCTAATGTTTAATAGACCACATTTAACTGTTTTAGTCTGTGGTGCAGTTGAAGGTGCTATATTATTTTTTCTTTTTGAATTTTTATGCTTAAATAGATTTTTGCTGGTTATTGGTAGTCTGGGAGCAGGCACCGTCTCTACGGGGATGGGGTAATGAGGGGATGGCAGGGGGAGAGAAGCTGCAGAGAGGTGTGTAAGACTACAACTCTGCTTCCTGGTCCCAACCCTGGATAGTCACGGTTTGGAGGATTTAAGAAAATTGGCCAGATTTCTAGAAATGAGAGCTGCTCCATCCAAAGTGGGATGGATGCCGTCTCTCCTAACAAGACCAGGTTTTCCCCAGAAGCTTTGCCAATTATCTATGAAGCCCACCTAATTTTTTGGACACCACTCAGACAGCCAGCAATTCAAGGAGAACATGCGGCTAAACATGTCACTCCCGGTCCGATTGGGGAGGGGCCCAGAGAAAACTACAGAGTCCGACATTGTTTTTGCAAAGTTACACACCGATTTAATGTTAATTTTAGTGACCTCCGATTGGCGTAACCGGGTGTCATTACTGCCGACGTGAATTACAATCTTACCAAATTTACGCTTAGCCTTAGCCAGCAGTTTCAAATTTCCTTCAATGTCGCCTGCTCTAGCCCCCGGAAGACAATTGACTATGGTTGCTGGTGTCGCTAACTTCACATTTCTCAAAACAGAGTCGCCAATAACCAGAGTTTGATCCTCGGCGGGTGTGTCGTCGAGTGGGGAAAAACGGTTAGAGATGTGAACGGGTTGGCGGTGTACACGGGGCTTCTGTTTAGGGCTACGCTTCCTCCTCACAGTCACCCAGTCGGCCTGCTTTCCCGGCTGCTCGGGATCTGCCAGGGGGGAACTAACGGCGGCTAAGCTACCTTGGTCTGCACCGACTACAGGGGCCTGGCTAACTGTAGAATTTTCCACGGTGCGGAGCCGAGTCTCCAATTCGCCCAGCCTGGCCTCCAAAGCTACGAATAAGCTACACTTATTACAAGTACCGTTACTGCTAAAGGAGGCAGAGGAATAACTAAACATTTCACACCCAGAGCAGAAAAGTGCGGGAGAGACAGGAGAAGCTGCCATGCTAAATCGGCTAAGAGCTAGTAGCTACGCTAAGCTAGCGGATTCCTAAAAACATGCAAAGTGAATAATGTGTAAATAATTTAGAGGTGATTCAGCAGGAGTGCTTTAGTTAAGGCACGTAAAGATTACACTGGGAAACAAATCGTAATCTAGATAACTAGATCAATCTAACTGCGCAGATTAAACAGCTAACAGATACAGAAAAACACAGCTGTGCTCCGGAACAGGAAGTGATACAATACCGCAGTGAGAGCCAACCACCAGTAGAGGCAAGCCATTATGTGAGTCCACACTCTACACACAGAGAGAACACTTAAAGGTGTACAAACAGCAAACACTTCCTGGCTTGATTACTAATCAACTTCCCAACCTGCAGGCATGGAACATCCAGTTCACAAAACTCCACTGCAGTGGAAGTCGATACATGACTAACATACAGCTCAATATAATAAAGGTGTGAGGGACACCACATTTACTGACTGTATAAATGTTAGTCACAAAATCTAACGTACCTCAGGAAGTGTGCTGACGAGCATGAGACCTCACCCCCTCCTCTTTCACAGACCGTGCATCAAACCTGGATGTTCTCTGCATCCATTGATGATGAGATGGCTCCCGAGACGACGATCTCACCCGTCTGGTCACAAGGTCGAGTCTCTGGCAAATACACACTGTGCACTCCAGTCTTAAATGCCACCATGTTCCAATCCATGCAGATGCACCACAGCTGTGAGTCCTGATGAGCCGCAGGTGATCAGCCTCAGGTGATCAGGGTGAGGTCCTGATAAACTCAGCAACACAGCCACTCAGTTCCAAATGCAAACCACCTGGAAGGAGAAGCAAAGGACAGAAACAAAAAGGCAGCCAGGCCCCCCCAGCCATATAACAAAACCAACAAACCACTGGAAAGCTGTTTTGCTGATGCTTTGTTTATGACATTCAAATGGAAAAATAGTCCATTCAAAAAGGATTTTGTTTTTCTTTCATACTTTACATTTGTAAGTCATGAACGAACAGATGTCTGAACTGGCTGTTTCCATGGTCTCTGTGAGATAATCCATTTGGATTTCACTGAAGTGATTGTTCTCACAGAATGAGCTGATGTGATTGAAGTGCTGGAGTCTCAGCTGATTATAAGGTCCAGTCCTATTTTTCATTCTTACCCTTTCAGCTACATATACCCCTGCTCCTACCACTACTCTTTAAAACAGAGTGGCAAGGAATACAGGTGAAAATATTCCCTCAGAAATGAGATGTTATACATTATAGGTTGTCTAAAATCTACAGCACCAATTCCAGTGAAGTTGGGATGTTGTGTAAAATGTAAATAAAAACAAAATACAATGATTTGTAAATCCTCGTCAACCTATATTCAATTGAATACACCACAAAGACAAGATATTTAATGTTCAAACTGATAAACTTTGTTGTTTTTGTGCAAATATTTGCTCATTTTGAAATGGATGCCTTCAACATGTTTCAAAAAAGCTGGGACAGTGGTATGTTTACCACTGTGTTACATCACCTTTCCTTCTAACAACACTCAATAAGCATTTGGGAACTGAGGACACTAATTGTGAGCGTCATGATTGGGTATAAAAGGAGCATCCCCAAAAGGTTCAGCTGTTCACAAGCAAAGATTGGGCGAGGATCACCACTTTGTGAACAACTGCATGAACAATATTCCAACAACAATATTCCTCCTGTTCTGTTCATTTGTCAGGAACAGCAATGGTGTTCCCAGGTCAAGTTGACCTGGTGCATGTTTAATTATCCAAAAGATGTCTGGAAAAAAAAACAAACAAACAAAAAAAAAAACAAGCAGTGTAAATATTTCATTATAAACTCCATTACTAACTATTCTATCAATATTTAGTGCAATGGTTGTTATGTTTCGGACGCGGTCGGAGCACCGACCCAGCGTTTGAAAGGGACCCAGCATAAAATAAGCAGAGCACAGTTCAAAGGATAACAGAATTTAATAAACATAACAGTGTGTGCAGTGCTAAACAACTAAAAAGTCCGCGGTCTGGTGAGGTGGAAACACGGCGCTCTCTCAACAGCGCAAACGGTCCGGAGCCACAGCAGTTCGGACCCAGGGACCCCGCCGACACCCCCCAGGTGGCCGCGACAAACCAAGTCTGTGAAGAAAGAAAACATGAGGTGAGTCCAACTCCACACAGAGAGACACAACTCAAAGGTGCACGCAATCAGCAAACACTTCCTGGCTTAAATCTATACATCAGCTTCTCACCCTGCAGGCACGGAACAACTCAGTTCAAATCTCCACTGCAGCAGAAGCTGATTAGACAATTAGCATAACGTGACAGCTCAATAACACAAGGTGTGAGGGACACCAAATCCACTGTCATTACTTCATAAAAGTCACCAAAACCAAATTACCTCAGGAAGTGTGCTGAAGAGCGTGAAACCTCACCCAATCCTCCTTCACAGACTGTGGCGTCAAACCTGGAGTGGTCTCTGCGTCCGTGATGGTGAGATTGTTCTCCTGACGTCAATCTCACACATCTGCTCACAAGGTTGAGTCTCTGGCAATCACACACTGTGCATTCAAGGTTTAAAAGCAGCAATCTCTGATTAAGACAAAATACACCACAGCTGTGAGTCCTGATGACCTGCATGTGAAAACAAGCCTCAGGTGTTCAGGGTGAGGTCTTAATGCTCAGCCACTCAGTCCTGAATGCATACCGCCTGGTGGGAGAAACAGAAAACAAAAACCAAGCCAGCCAAACACCCCAGCCCACAACAATGGTGTTCCCTACCTCTAACAGGTAATGGTTCAATTGGGATAATTCACTTGTTTTTCATAAAAAAGACATGTTCAACCTTTTTTTTAATGTTTCACCACTATATTACTATAAAAGGACCATCCCCAAAAGTCTTAGCCATTCACAAGATGGAGTGAGGATCACCATTTTGTAAACAATTGTATGAAAAAAAAATAGTCCAAGAGTTTAAGAACAATGTTTCTCAAAATTCAGTTGCAAGGAATTTAGGGATTCCATCATCTACAGTGCATAATATAATCAGAAAATTCAGAGAATCTGGAGAACTTTCTACATGTAAGCGACAAGGCCGAAAACCAACAATGAATGCCCATGACCTTTGATCCCTCAGGCGGCACTGCATTAAAAACTGACATCATTGTGTCAAGGATCTAACTGCGTGGGCTCACGAACACTTCAGAAAACCATTGTCAGTTAACACAGTTCGTCACTACACCGACAAGTGCAAAAGAGTGTGGGTACAAAGACAACTTGAGTTTGTCTTTGTGGTGTATTCAGCTGCATATAGGTTGAAGGGCATTTGCAAATCACGGTATTCTGTTTTTATTTACATTTCACTCAACGTCTCAACCTCATTGGGGTTCTTGGGGTTGTACATGGAGCAGAATCTAAGAACAGACTAAGTTGATAGACACTTATCAGTTGTACATAGACCCCTCATTGCTTATGGGCAGGTTGTGGCATTCACTGGTGACACTTATTGCCACATCTACCACACCAGAAAAATGCCTTGGGTCTTGGATGCCAACCACCAATGCAGACAACTGATCCATTCCCATTTTGCAACCATATACATCGATCTGCAGCAGCCAGGTGAAGTATGGGCATCACCTTGGTCTTCTCCAGCCACTGGGGTCTTCAACAATCAGGTACTTGCATGCTGGACCATGCACAGAGAAATCTTCCACAAACCGTTTGTTTGACATCAATTAATCCCAGTGGTACCCGCTACCAAAGGATCCTCTGAAGACACCTAGTACCAAAGACATCTAGTTATCGCCATCGTTTATGAGTTAGCATTGAAGTTTCACAAGCATTCCTTAGGACCTTCATTCTCATGCAAAGATAACAGCATTGACTGTATGTCAATGCTGTCCAGCAACCTCATGACTCCATAAACTCCTCCCAGGCATCTCTCAATCTCAGAGCCCAAGGTTCCAGAGGCATGTATGTCACTGCCGAGATCAGTGAATGTATCTCACTAAAGTAATGAATGAACTTCTGCTTGCAATGGATTCGGACACCACTATGGTTCCTGTGCTGTTAGATCTCAGTGCTGCATTTGATACCGTCAATCATCATATTCTACTTGATAGGTTGGAAAATCTTTTTGGGATTACTGGGAGTGCCCTTGCATGGTTGACGTCATACTTGACCAGTCATTCTCCCTGTGTTTTGTACAGTATCACTACTTCTAACCTTAGTGACATGAAATTTGGGGTTCCACAGGGGTCTTAGGCCTACTCCTTAGGCTTACTTCCTTTATATAGCACCCCTTGGTCACATATTGTGGCGCTTTGGGATTACCTTTCACTGCTATGCTGATGAGTCTCAGTTATACATGCTGATAACTGCTGGTAATCTCATCCACAAAAAATCCTTAGAAGATTGACTTGCATCAGTGAGAAGCTGGATGTCTAGAAACTTCCTAATTTTAAACTGTGATAAGACTGAAATGACAGTTCTTGGTCCAGTGAGACATTGGCATCAATTTGACAGTTAACACTTAGCTTAAGCTCGTGTGTCACACTGACAAAGTGAGGAACCTTGGGGCAACTTTTGATCCTACATTGTCCTTTGACCTCCATATTAGAAATATTACGAGGACTGCTTTCTTCCACCTGCGAAGTATAGCGAAGATTTGTCCCATTCTGTCTGTGGCTGATGCTGAGACCCTGATCCATGCCTTTATCTCTAGATTGGATTACTGCAATGTTTTATTTTCTGGTTTATTGCAGTCCAGCATTAGGACTCTCCAACTGGTTCAAAATGCAGCCAGACTTTTGACACGAAGCAGAAAGTTCGTCCACATTACACCCATTTTGGTATCCCTTCACTCGGTTTCTGTCCCAGTGAGATCAGATTTTAAGGTTCTGCTACTAGTCTATAAAATTCTTCACGGACTGGCACCTCCCTACCTAGCTGACCTAAGTAAACCTTACGTACCGGCCTGGGCTTTGCTTTTTCAGGGTGCAGGACTACTTTGTGTCCCTAGGATGAATAAGAAGTCTGCGGGTCATAGAGCTTTTTCTTATTGTGGCCTCAACTTTACCTAAACTGTGGGTCTTTTAATGAAGCTTAGGGCTAGTGGCTGGCAATCACCTTAGTATTTCCTGCTTTTCTTGTTATTTAATACTGAAAAATTATACTGTATTTCTTGTCTTTCTGATGCCTGACTCTGTTTTTCTCTCTGTTTAAGGTGCAGCTCCATCCAGAGATGGGTGTGGTATTTGTGCTGGAGACCCTCCTGTCCTGTGCACCAACGGCATTCCCTGTATATTTGTTTTGTGAATTGTTCTGTAATTTATGTCTGTAGCATGGCCCAAGCAGAGGGTCACCCCTTTGAGTCTGGTCTGCTTGAGGTTTCTTCCTTAGAGGGAGTTTTTCCTTACCACTGCTGCTCTCGTTAGACCTTACTTGTGTGAAGTGCCTTGAGGCAACGCTGTTGTGATTTGGCGCTATATAAATGAAAATAAATTGAAAATTAATTTGAATCGACAAGTTTCACACTTTCACCACATACAGATATACTTACGATAACTGAGTCCAGGATGTTATAAAAAGTCTAGATCTTAGTCTTGATCCAAGACAACAGGAAACTGAGATATAGTATGGCGCTCTGTACACTTGAACTTTATACATTGCTATTTAGGTACAATAGCATGATAGCATTGTCCCAACACTGTGCCTGACCACACCTCCTTTTAACAGAAGCATGTTTATTGGCATACAGCTGAGGGCAAGCATGTTTGGCACTTCAGCAATGTAGTACCAAGTAGTACCAAGAGTATAAAATGACAACTCTTTCACTGAGAAACTTGCAGTGCTGTACAGGGCTGTGTGTATGATTGGGCCCTTTATCTTTCAGCTTTCTCCTTGTGACACAGTTCTGCACTCTTTATATTAGGTCCAGGGGGTCATTAAAAGCCTGGATCATTGTCTTGATCCAGCACAATTGCAAAATAACACACTCCAATGACTCACTCAGCTTCTTAAGTGCTGCCGTCAGGGTATTGCCCTCCACATATACACTTCCATGGTGTAGAAGTATTTTCTGAAAAAATATATATATGAACTTTCAGCTACAGTTTACCAAAAGGCAAATGGGAGCCTCAAGGTGCGATTTGATCCATTTCCTGTGTGAAAATCCTCCACTTTGTCACAGAACCAAAGCTTCCTGTTGTGTGGGCCGCCAGAAGAGGAGGTACTGCTGGCCCACCACCAGACGGCGCCCTGCCTGAAGTGCGGACTTCAGGCACGAGAGGGCGCTGCCGCCATGGACACAGCCGGGGGTGACAGCTGTCAAGAGATAATGAGAGACAGCTGTCACCCATCTACACTACATCATCTCACTCCATAAAGACCGGACAGGTCATCTCCACCTCGTTGCCGAGATATCATCTACCTGTGAAGATAATTCTCTGCTGTATCTAAAACTGTATCATAGTCTGAACTCTTTTGCAGCCGTTTTCCTGTGGTGTGCCTTATCTGCTGGATTGGTGTTTGGTGTGAACAGCAACGGCTTCGCTTCACACCCAAACCAGATAAGTGGTTAGACAGGAGCTGCACGAGTGTGTGATTAGAGGTGGAGGTGACTTTCCACCTTCTGTTTTTGTTACCGGGTGTGCACACACCCACATCTCACTGTTTGTGCTTCTCGCCAGCAGTACCAGATCCGACAGTCGGGGACGGTGATCACCTGGGAATTCAGGACTTGGCGGCTCCAGTATTCACCAGGTTCTGTGGCGGTGGAAATCGTGTGGTCCCTGCTCTTCTCAGGACGGACGTCTTCTATCTTCGAGCCTGCCCACACGTCACCTTGGTGTATTGACTGCTATCAGATTCTGTGATTGTCTGTATAATCGTTGTGCACATTCACAACATTAAATTGTTACCTTTTGGCTCATCTATTGACCGTTCATTTGCACCCCCTGTTGTGGGTCTGTGTCACTACACTTTCCCCAACACTTCCAACATAGCGATAAACACAAATAATCTCACCCACACTAGGACTTTAAAGGATTGTCTGACATCAGTGAAAAATTGAATGCCTAGCAACTTCTTGTTCTTAAATTCTGACAAGCTTGAGATGGTGCTTATTGGTCTTGTGAGACATAGACATCAATTTGATCAGCTAACGGTAAAGTTGGACTTGTGTGTAATTCATTACAGTGATACAGCTAAAAATCACGCAATGACGTTTGATTCCAGTGTCCATTGACCTAAAAATTACAGAAGTAGCTACAAATGCTGCCGAGAATATTGCAAAGGTTTTCTTGTTTTTTTGTTTTTGTTTTTGTTTTGTTTTTTTGGAGGGACAGACATTGATTTATGCTGATGTCTTTCTTATATTGGATTACAGGAACATCCTGTTTTCTGTCTTACCACAGTCCAGTGTAAGATGTCTCCAGATGGTACAAAATGCTGTTACTAGAGATCTGACTAGAACAAAGTTTGATCATATTGTATTTCCCTGATTTTGGCCTCCCTCCAATGGCTTCCTTTCTATGCAAGGTCAGATTTTAAGGTTTGTTTGTTTTTTTCATACTAACATACAAAATCCTTCATAGACTAGCACCTCCCAACCTGGCTGATAGAATTAAAACTTGGGTGCCAGCCTGTGTTCTGTGTTCTCAGGATACAGGATTACTTTGAGTTCCAAAAGTTAAAAAGAAGTCAGCAGGCCACAGAGCTTTCTCTTACCATGGATCTGCTCTGTGGAACAATCTGCCTGTTGAGATAAAATGGTCAGATTCTCTGGAGTCATTCAGTTTCAAACTAAAGACCTATCTGTTCTCCCTTTCATATGACTGATATTTTAGTGTTGCACTCATCTACATTTTCCTCCATCTTAAATTATTTTACTAATAATTGAAGCAGGACTCAAATTCATCATATCTAAATTCTGGGACAGTTAGTGAAACAAATGGCTAGCTGCCAGCAATCACATTTGTAAATGGTAAATGGACTGCATTTATATAGCGCTTTTCTATCTGCAGGAGATGCTCAAAGCACTTTACACATCAATGCCTCACATTCACCTCGATGTCAGGCTGCTGGCATGCAAGGCATCCACTATACACCGGGAGCAACTAGGGGATTAAGGACCTTGCCCAAGAGCCCATAATGATTTTCCGGTCAGGCTTGGATTTGTATCCTCTCTGTCACTCCGCTGCTGAGAATTAGTGTCCGTATGTTGTTTGTTCTGACTGATATGCCTGCTATGACATACATTGCTATGTGTTTCTTTTCTGAAGTGCTGTTGATCTTCCATTGAAGTCACAGGACACTATGATTTTGAGATGAACTGATTAATTTGTGTGCTGCAAGGTGAACTCCTTCTCTGGTACTTTCAAAAGGCATTCATTTTAGTTTGCATGTTTGAAAATTATTTTTATACTTCTTCTGATCTTTATTATTGTAAGCATGGCATAAGCAGTTGGTCACCCCTCTGAGTCTGATTTGCTTGAGGTTTCTTCAAAAAAAAACACCCAAGATAGGTTTTCCTTTCCACTGTTGCCTACAAGCAATATTAGGGCATGTAATACTCCACTCAATTTTGGATGTGATCTGGACAAGGATTCTGGATCAAGATTTGGATGTTTTGAAGGATTCCGTCAAAACTACTTCATGGATTCTTACCAAATTTGCACCACAGACAGATATTAAGGCATGGCAGACTCTACTGAATGTTGGATATGAGCTGGATCCAGATTCTGGATCAAGATTTCACTTTATATAGGCTTTGAAGGATTACATCATTCATGGATTCTCGTCAAATTTGCACCACAGGACATGGAAGACGACACTAAATTTTGGAGGTTATCTGGATCTGGATTGGCAGATGTCAGAAATCTCAGATTGCTCTTGTTTGATCATGATCCACCTGGGTTAAAAATCTGAAGCAGCGTTTGTTGCGGTTCTGGCCGAGGGCACAGCTCCTAACTTTTGCTTTCCAGCAGGTTGCCAGGTCTGCAGTTTATACGCCAACCAGTTGCTAGGGCTATACTTTATATGCCAGCTTTTGACAACTGCCTCATCCAGACAGACGAAGTTTCTTGGAATACTGAAATGTTTGTGTTTCTTAATGATTGATGTGCATGAAGTCCAAGACATCTTCAGTGACTTGAAAATGTTGATGTATCATTCCCTGACTTGACTGAAGAAAACTGGTTGGAAAAGTAATCATTTGTATTAACAATAACCCTTGTATTTCCTTTGTCTAATGAGTGGTGTACATGGAGGCACTCTACATACAAATAGCTGTATTTTCTAAATCTTAAATGCAAAAGCTTTGTGAAACCCCTTAAAATAAAGTCACCAGTCTACATGACAAGCACAGCTTGACTGTTTCACTTCTTCTCCATTGTGGTGTTATATTAAGGCAGAAATGACAAAAAATATCATTGTCACAATACCTAAGGACCTGACTGTAGATGAAGGAAGTGTGGAGTGTGTGTGTGTGTGGGGGGGGATGATTCATGGATTATTTCATATTGTATTGTGAGGAAGAGTTTAACACAGATTTTGTCTTTTATGAGAGGCTACAGGCTGGTGATGTGCATGACTGGTGGATGCTTGGTGAGTACATCTCCAGTGGAAACCAGTGGAGCCACATTTGGCAATGCGCACAGCCTAACATGGTGTGTGTTATATAGGGTGTCCCAAAAAATATACAACATTTAAAACACTCTGTTTGACCCTTAAATGCTGCAAACTTAATCACTTATGTTTCTTTTTTACTTGCAGAGACCCTGAAGTTTATGTTGATGCCAAGCATCGATGCATTGAAGGAAAACATCTGCCGAGAAATCCGAAACGTTCCTCAGGACACTTTCCCCAAAGTGTTTGCAGGCCGTAATTGGCCAACACGGGGCCTACATTGAACATCTTGTCTAAGAGACTGACAAAATGCAGGGCCAGTATTGAGATTGGTATGAAAAACGTCAACCTTTCAGCTTTCTATCCAGCCATAAATTTATTTCCTAGACATATGCTTTGACCATTTTCTTTGCTGATAAAATGTTGCATATTTTTTTGGGACACCCGATATATCTTGTGTCTATGTTGGTTGTTTGTGATGGTGATGCTTCAGCTGCTGGGATCCTTAACACACCCCTGACTGACTCGCTGTGTTCAGTATATGCCAGTGAACACCTGCATAAAGTTGTGGATGTCACCGTCCTCCAGGCGCAGCATACCTCTACATTCATTAACAGTGTGGTCAATATCTCATTCTGCCTTCATCTGACCCCAGGGGACTGTGGATATCCACTGCGGACATGGCTGATGACCCCGTTAACAAGCCCCATCACTGAGCAAGAGAGGCGGTACAGTGACCTCCACTCATGCACCGGTGCAGTTTTGGAGAGGGCACGCCCGGCTTGCCTGGACAGGTCGGGGCTGCTGCAATACTGACGAGAGAAGGTTTGCCATATTGTGGTGGCCTATGGCGTGCTCCATAACATCACACTGCACTATGGCGTACCACTCCTTGAGCAGTACATCCTCCACCAGAAGAACCGGATGCCGTATTTGTCTGCTTCAACACGACCCTGGCTGCCATTCGGGCCCGGTGTAACAGTATATCTTCCCCCTGTATATCTTCCCTCCCACCCTGTAAAGCAACATTGCTACAGGGCAGCACTGGTAAAGCTTACCCAAACCTTGATAAGGCCCAATCTGGGTAAAGTGACCTTTAAATTCTATATTTCATGGATGTCTTATGGTCCCAGATGAAGCAGTTTGATTGACGGTGAATGAGAGTGGTATTCTTTCTGTATGTATCTATAGCTATCTACAATCATAATATTTCCTATTCTGAAGTATCTTTAAATCCCCCTTCCAAATATACTTTACAAATATATAGACCTGATTGACAGCCTGAAATATGATAGAACATCTACCCATGATGGGGTGGGCAGGGGTTAGGGGTCAGACACTTCAGAATGGAGGATGAAAATGTTGTTTTCCACTGTTTCAGCTATGTATAAATCCGGGTAGGAAGAAATGGGTGATAATGCTACAGCAGACTTGCTTTGCAGGGGTGGGGGGAAGATATCCTAGGACAACTTCCCCCTGGGGGGAAGATATACTGTTGCAATGGCAGTATGTGATCTCAACCATGTGAAGAGGCAAGGATGCAAATAACTTATTACATGCCTTTATTGCTGAGTATATTTCACCAAGAAAAAGTATCATGATATCCAGATGCTCAGTGATGCCACCTATAGCTCTGACAATGTCCTTCTGTGACTCCAAAACAGCTCGGGTGAGGACATCAGGAGCTGCCGTGGAGATGCTGGGGCCAGTGGAGGCGGAGATGACGCCAGGGTCAGCAGAGGCTGTGATGTCGGTGGGGGTGTCAGTGCTCATTGTCTAGTCAGAGAAATGCAGATGTGACGTAATTGCACATGTGCCAGAGTGTTTAATATTTTGCCATCTTTACGCATGACCTATGTACATTGCGCAGCCTTTTGTATGGCCGCTATGATGACAACATGAATATGTCCAGCATATTTACCTCGGGGATGGTCTGTGTCACCCTCATCGGGTCCCACCACTCCATAATCGCAGCCACCCTTGCCTCAAAATCACTGAGGTCCCCTACACCTCTGCCCCCACATGCTGTGGCCATCTTCAGTGGTGGGCTGCGATCCGCTGCTTTACGTCCACCTTTATGTCCAACCATTTTTTCTTAATCTCCGTGTGTGTGTGCTGCTCTGAGCAAACAGCATTCACGGCATCACACATGTGTTCCCACTCAGGTCTCTTTCATTTGGTGGTGGCACCTGTTGAAAGGCTGCCAAACAGGATCTCCCTGTGTGTCTCCACTTCAGTGAAAAGTGCCTCTTGCTCACACAGTGAAACTGCGCTTCTTCCCTCTGCTCATCATGTCTAATGTGCTGCAGTGGGGCATCCCTGCCCACAGGGCCTATTTACATGGATGTGCGCTCCATTCCACGTTGATTGGGATGTATGATCGGGACGTGCATGGATTCATGCCTATGCTCACTTTCATTCATCTGAATATATTTGTGCTTACGCCCATACACCAGCTTTTTGTAGAAAGTCCTTGCAACTCTTTGTACATGAGGCCCCTGGTTCTTGTGGACAAAAAAAAAAAAGTTGGAAATAGGTGGTCTCCTAGAATTTGATTTGAGGCTTATGTTAAAATTGATTGTGAGACCTTGGCAGAGGTATGTGCCCTTCTATTTAAGAATGACAGTACCAGCCATACATTTACATTCACCTTGGATTTGAATACCAAAATTTAGACTGGAACTCAAGGAAAACTAAGATGTATACATACATTTCAAAAGAATTCTGGTTTCCAGAGGGTCAAAGTCTGACTTTTTATTTCTGTTGAATTTTCCCACAGGGAGTACTTTGAAATGGGAAATACTTTTTTCACGTACAGAACAGAAAAAAAGTTTTCTACAACAAGGTTTTGCTCAAACATTGAGCTGTGAATGCTTTTGATCAACTTCTCATTAAAGTGCTGCAGAATTGTCTTTGCACAGCTGGACTTCGAATGAGCAGCTGACCAAAATACTCAAGTGTCATATTTATTTACATTGTTCTGAGTTCTTTATACTGCAGTTCCAGTGTTCAAGTCGAATTATACAGATTTAGTTTTCATGTCTATTTCACATTGTGTTCGAGATTAAAATAAATAAATAACACAAAAATGTCAAACTTCTGAGAAGTATGTACTTTATGTATGCAGTACTTGATTGGGGCTCCTTTTGCATGAATTATTCCATCAGCATTGGTCTGGTGTGGAAGTAATCAGTCTGTTTTGTAGAAGCCCTGGTTGGTTTGATAGCAGCCTTCAGCTCATCTGTATTGTTGGGTCTGGTGTCTCTCCTCTTCCTCTCGACAATACCGCATAGATTCGTTATGGAGTTCAAGTCAGTCGAGTTGGCTTGGACAGTCAAGTACACTAATACTATGGTCAGCAAACCAGTTGCTCTGTGTTTTGACACTGTGTTTTGACACTGTGTACAGGTGCCAAGCCTTGCTAGAAAATGAAATTAGCATCTCCATAAAGTTTATCAGCAGATGGAAGCATGCTGTGCTTTAAAATGTCCTGGTAGACCACTGTGTTGACGGACTTAATAAAGTGTAGTGGACTAATGCAAGCAGCAAATGACATGGTGCCCCAAATCATCACATGACTTTCAAAAGTCACACTGGACTTCAAGCAACTTAAATTCTGTGCCTCCACTTTTCCTCAAAATTCTGGGACCTTGATTTCCAAATGAAAAGCAAAATTTGTTTTCATTTTAAAAGTGGATGTTGGACTTTGGACCACTGAACCTCTATCCAGTTCTTTTTCTTATTCATCCAGGTAAGATGCTCGTGACATTGTCTTTGGTACTGGAGTGGCTTGGCACTAGGAATGCAACACTAGGAGCCCATTTCCTGGACATGTCTGTGCGTGGTGGCTCTTGATGCACTGACTCCAGCCTCAGTCCACTCCTAAGCTCCCCTAAGCTCTTGAGTCGGCTTTCCTTGACAGTCTTCTCAAGGCTGTCATCATCCCTGTTGATAGTGCATCTTTTCCGAAACCAATTGTCCCTTCCAATCAAATTCCACGAAGATGCTTTGATACAGCACTGTGTGAACAGCCAGCCCTTACAGCGGTGATCTTCTATGGCTTAAGCCCCATTTACACATAGATGGTAAGAGCTCCAGGAAGCGTCCCGGAAGAGTTTTTAGCCATCTTAAGGATCACACGCCGTTGTTAACGCCGGCACTAGGGGTCGTGGCTTAGTTCCAGCTTTACCGGGAATCGTCGAAAAAATTATTCAACATGTCGAATAATTTCGGGAGCGCTCCCAGAGAATTCGCGTGACGACGGAGACAACGTGAACAACGGCGTTTGATACTTTTTTAATCGCCGTTTCACCCTGCCCCTTCCTGTAGTGCCGCAGTTTACACCGCCGTAATTGCCAGCTGGTGTTGTATCCCTAATCAACGGCGTGTAAAACGGTGATAGAGCCCACATCGGCGTCCTCAAGGGCGTTTTAACCGGCAACAGAGGCAGACAAAATGGCGGCACTAGCAGACAGTACGCCATTCTAAACGCCACCTCCCGGTTAACGATGCTCCAAACGGCCGATAGGCAGCGGTCAATATAAAAACGCTAGCGCGCTGCATGCAGGCCTCTCACTCCCGGCCAGCTCCAGATATTTTTGCAGAGAAGCTCCAGTATGCCTCCTAAAAGAAAATTGGCAGCGACAAGGACTTACCAAGAGGTCTAGTTCAGAAGCAGAGGGTAGCCCTGTGGTGGAGACGGAGCAACACGTTGAGGAGGGGAAAAGGAAGGAGAAGAAAAGGCTGAGTATGATCTCCCTCCCCCTGCAGTGACAGAGGCATGTATTCCTGCTGCTTCAGCCTATTATACTCTGGGGGTGGTGCCTATATGCAAAAGTTCCTGGAGTAACGCAGGATTTGCCTGGATAAATCAGCGGTACACAGGGCATTATCGGTGGGGCAGAACACCGCTGTTCTCACGCGCGTCTTGCCGGATGCTACGGCGTCAAAACACTGATTTAGCGGCGTTTTATCCGCATATTTGCGGCTATTATGGTGGTCAAAATGCCGGCGAAATGCTCCGCACCTTTCCACAGTGAAAACAGCCGGAACTACCGCGAATTTCGGTCTACGTACTACCCGCCGACAAAACCGTCTATGTGTAAACCATGCTTTACCCTCCTTGAACATGGTGTCAGTGAGTGTGTTGTGGATAACTGAAGTCAGTAGTCTTTCCCATGATTGTGGGTGTGTGTAATAAACCAGACTGAGAGATTCATGATTAGCAATTAGCAAGTTATTCATATTAGAAATGAAATATTGCAATATTTAAATTTTTTATTTATTTTTTTGAAATGGTGAAAGAGTTAGTGGGAGTGTGTGTGTGTGTGAGGCAACAGTGCTGTGGACACACTGAAGTAACACGTGACAGCGTAACATTCATAACTTTACACACGTGTTTGTTGACAGATACTTAACACAGGGGGCCTGTTAAGGAGCTCTAGCTTCATGATCAAGAAACAAAATAGAAATAATAATAAAAACAAAATACATATTTGAATGTGCACATGCCTAAATGCACCCGCACTGGTTTTCAATTGGAACAATCATGCAAATAAACTACTCATCGCGCACGTGCCAGATGGCGCAAGAAATGCTAGGTGATGCGGGGGATTCTGAGAGGTTATGGCGAGGGTTATGGGAAGGGAGGCAGTTACATTAGGGTTATGGTTAGGGTAAGGAAAAAGGGTTAGGATTATAATAGTGCAACCCCAATTCCAATGATGTTGGGACTTTGTGTAAAATGTAAATAAAAACAGAATACAATGATTTGCAAATTCTCTTCAACCTATATTTAAATTGAATACACCACAAGGCAAGATATTTAATGTTCAAACTGATAAACCTTATTGTTTTTGTGCAAATAATTGCTCATTTTGAAATGGAAGCCTGCAACACGTTTCAAAAAAGTACAAACAGTGTATGTTTATCACTGTGTTACATCACCTTTCCTTCTAACAACACTCAGTAAGCATTTGGGAACTGAGGACACTAATTGTTAAAGCTTTGTCGGTGGAATTCTTTCCCATTCTTGCTTGATGTACGACTTCAGTTGTTCAACAGTCCGGGGTCTCCGTTGTTGTATTTTGCGCTTCATGATGCACCACACATTTTCAATGGGCGACAGGTCTGGACTGCAGGCAGGCCAGTCTAGTACCCGCATTCTTTTACTATGAAGCCATGCTGTTGTAACACGTGCAGAATGTGGCTTGGCATTGTCGCGGCGGTGCCGCATGGCGCACAGCAACGCCGTGATGAAGCCTCACGGGACATGTTCTGGCATGTCCAGGCACATCCACAATTTCTCGGATAATCACTCGATGGAAAAACCACGACAGCTGGAACGCCATCTCAAAGCCGTCCTGTGAGACCAAAACAGAGGTGGTTTTGTCTCGCTCCAGTAGCGAATCCATCGTGATGCGCGAAGCCTCCGCTCGGCTTTCCATGACGAAATCTCTTGTTAAAAGTGAAATCTGCCGGAAAATGGTTGATGTCCAGCTCTTGTGATAACCAGAGAAATGGCACACGATGGTCACGGATCCAGACAGCCATCCGTTTAGAAATGAAATGGTCGTTCAGCCTGTCGATGGCGGCTTCGGAGCGCGGCGTGCCCCACAGCCGCTGGGGGCCGTCCTTAAAGCGACAGTAACACTCCTTATTCTCTACCAAGCCCGTAACATTTTCACCGAAAGCCAGATAAATTTTTCTAATGGTTTCCAGCTGTCAGTCTCTAACAGTTTCTGAAAAAATTCTGATGGAAAAAAAGCCCAAATCATTCCGCCATTTCCTGACAATGAAAATCCACCGAGGGGGCTGGACCACTCCTCACTCAAAGCCTGCTCACAGGCGAATGACGCAACCGACAGGCATAGAAAAACTCACGCATGCGCACGAGGGTTCAAGCTTGCCTGACGCAATCACACGTGATTCAAATCCATATGGTTTTTGAAAAAAAATAATAAGGTCGGATACTTTTCTAATAGACCTCGTAACTTATAAAACCAGACGCATTTCTCACACATCAGCCTGTGACTTGTTGCAAACCATGTACAGAACAGCTGTAGCATCATGTGAAATCGCTATTGCACATAAATCATCCACCCGCTACCCACCCTATCATTATTACAATTTTTTAATTCTCAATGGATGACTGAAGAAGCCCTCGGACAATGACACTGCTGCTCCCACTGCAGCTGTCTTTGAGCTGCTATGTGACTGAATTTTACTACGTTGGATGTATGATGCTGAAACTGGTGAAAATATGTTCTCCCCCACCTTCAAATGCAGGCACTCAGGCACCAATGGTTGGAGAGCTATTTTTTTTGACTGTAGGTTATTGTTATCTCCCCAGTACGACCCTGTGTGCTGCTATACAATGCTGCTGGAACCTCAATTTCCCTGAGGGAGTCTTCCCAAGGGATCCATAGAATTCTATCTTATCTAATCTAATGAAATACAGGGGGATATAGTGTCCATCTGTCCATTTTCAATTTTTAGCGCGATATCTCAGGAACCAGTTGACCAATTTAATTCATATTTAGTATAAGAGTGTACTTGGGTAGTCCCTCAACACCAGTCAATTACAGTTGCATTGAGGTCAATTTCAAGGTCACAGTGAGATATTCAAGATATTGTCATTGCCACTCTTGTTAGCACGACATCTCAAGAACCAGCTGACCAATTTGGGGACCAGGGGATGTGTCATCTCCTGATAACTCTTGTTGAATTTACATATGGACACATGGACATTGGCACAGTTAGAATGTGATAAATTCATGGTGCGATGTGACTGTAATAATGAAATAGATATGGTATGTGCATGATTATGCATGTGGTAAGAAAAAAGTGGGAACATAAATATAAAATATTTTACTCCAACATAATTAAATTCATTCACCCATGACTCACTCACAATTAATCAGATTTTTTTTAATTACTTGGCCCTTATCTCACACATTCTTCTCTTACTTCTGGAGAGCCACGATGTGGTTGTCACCTTTACAGCTGCAAAGAGAGGGGCAGTGAGATACAGAATCTGTCAGAATGAATCCCTTTGCATCAATTGATGCATGTAGATGGCAACATATTTGTAAAAGACAGCAACAGATTTGTGTTGTTCCCCAATTTGTTAGTCATTTGCCATATTATGGCATAGTTGATATAAAATTGTGAACTTGGCCTTGTTCACTCACTCACCCATAGGAAGCGACTTGTCTTCTTTTGGCCATTTTGTCACTGCCTGACTGTGGCCACAGACTTGGCCGCCATCTTTGACTTGCCGATTTCAAGGATTTTTGGTTGTACAGTAGTGTAATAGCAAGATTATTGCACACTGCTGTTGCGTTAATTTCAGTCATGCTGCTGTCTTCAACCATTGTTTTCAAGATGTGACAAAGGACTTACAAACATGAATTAGCTCATGGTAGATAATCCGAAGACCCTGTGCACAATCTACAACCCCAATTCCAGCTTTTTTGAAATGTGTTGCAGGTTGTTGTTCATTCAGCTGCTCCCGGTTTGTGTTCGAGGCCCCACAGTGGGTACAGCCAGATTCGCATTGGTAGTTCCGACTCCTTATCGGTCCACATGAACGAGGTTGGCGCCATGTTTTTAGTTTTTGTGGAAGTGACGACAAGAGAATAAGGCTCCCGATTGGATATAATTTTAATCAGTACCGCCACCCAAAGGTTTGGCAGACTAATTACAACACTTTTATACGGTTCGATGTGGATGGATTTTTTTTTTTAAACGACGTAGTGTGGATGATGGTTTTTCCCAAACTGAAAGGGTAAGATATTCGGTTTTACAAATACCCGACAACGTGTGTACATCCTTATGTCTGTGAAAGGCACTATATAAATAAATTTACTTACTTACTTACTAATATTGAGTGCACGTTTTACAACATCATAAAAGTTTTAAAACATGCAATTGCGATGACACTTCCAGGGCTCCGTAAAAATGCCTGTTTTTACAAATAAAAATGGAATATTTTACAAAAGCACATTTATCTTTAAACCAACACACGACACACATCACATTAACGTGTTGGTTTACATAATGGATTACTGAACCAATCACTGTTTAGCACTTTTACCCAGAATGCTTTGCGGTCTGTGTTTGTTACAAAACCTCAAAATTAGTGCCTTATTCAACATTAAAAGATATATGTTATATTTTAACTTTGTGCAAATGACAGAATTGAACAGGGGTGGTGGCCAAGTGGTTAATGCGCTTGGTTTCAGTTCAGAAGGTTCCGGGTTCAAATCCCACCCCTGCCACATTTCTCCATGTAATGTGGAGTTGCGTCAGGAAGGGCATCCGGTGTAAAACTTGTGCCAATTCAACATGCAGATCCACCTTGGATTTGCTGTGGCGACCCCAAGTGCAAACAAGGGAGCAGCCGAAGGGACTTACTTTACAAATGACAGAATTGACATTAATGGAGTTATTCTATCAGTATTTTCAAAAAAAAACATAAGTTAGTATGACTTTATTTTTCAAGACCTCCGCCTGACCGGAGTGTTGAAATTGATAGGGAGCTGGCCTTATGGCTGCTCTTGGTGTGCCTCTGTGGTGAGAGCGCTGTTGTAAACAAGAGCTTCCAGCAGGGGCAGAATGTTGAAAGAAAAATGATTATGATTAGTAAAGAGTTGATTTTGTGGGTGCTCTCAGGATTTGTCTGTGCTGCTTCCTGCAGGGGGCAGCATAGTCAAACATTCCTGCTTATTCTTTAGGTCTTTTACCGCTTTTGATGCTTTCAAAAGCGATCGTGTTAAAAATCAATTTCAGCTCTTTAGTAACTGCAAATGTCCCATAGACAACACCGGAATTTATCGGTTATCGATTATCTGTAATTTCCGATACATTTTTGGGTGGTTTATCGGTTTATCTTTATCAAAGATAACTTTTCAGTTATCATATTATCTGTTATCGAAGTTAATTTTTGGGTTATCTGTGCCCACCACTGAATATATCATATAGCAGACAAACACAGTGATATTTTAGAAATGAAATAAAGTTTATAGGATTTATAGAAAGTGTGCAGTAATTCTTTAAACAAAATCAGGGAGATGCATCAATTTTGGCACCCCAACAGAAAAAAAAAATACATCAATATTTAGTAGATCTTCCTTTGTTTGTTTTCCATATTTTAGAAGTGAAATAAAGTTTATAGGATTTATAGAAAGTGTGCAATAATTCTTTAAACAAAATTAGGGAGGTGCATAAATTTGGGCACCCCAAAAGAAACAAAATACATCAATATTTAGTAGATCCTCCTTCTGCAGAAATAACAGCCCCTAAATGCTTCCTATAGCTTCTAATCAGAGTCTGGATTCTGGTTGAAGGTATTTTGGACCATTCTTTTTTACAAAACATCTCCAGTTCAGTCAGGTTTGTTGGTTTCTGAGCATGGACAGCCTGCTTAAAATCACACCACAGATTTTGAATAATATTCAGGTCTCAGGACTGAGACGGCCATTCCAGAATGTTGTACTTCTTCCTCTGCATGAATGCCTTAGTAGATTTTGAGCAGTGTTTAGGGTCATTGTCTTGTTGAAAGATCCAGCCCTGGCGCAACTTCAACTTTGTCACTGATTCATGAACATTGTTCTCAAGAATCTGCTGATATTGACTGGAATCCATGTGACCCTCAACTTTAACAAGATTCCCAGTACCTGCACTGGCCACACAGCTCCACAGCATGATACAACCACCACCAAATTTTACTGTAGGTAGTAAGCATTTTTCTTGGAATGCTGTGTTCTTTTTCAGCCATGTATACCGCCCCTTGTTATGTCCAAATAACTCAAATTTAGTTTCATCAGTCCAGAGCACCTTATTCCAAAATGAAGCTGGCTTGTCCAAATGTGCTTAAGCATACCTGCAGAAAAGGTTTCCTCTGCATTACAGCATCTCCTTGTTCAAAGTGTGCTGTATAGTTGAATGATGCACAGAGACACTATCTGCAGCAAGATAATGTTGTAGGTCTTTGGAGCAGGTCTCACCATCCTTCACTTCAGTTTATCTGAGATTAAAACATACATTAAATACATTAAAAACAAAAACATTAAAATCACATTAAAGTCAAGATATTAAGGTAAAATGTTTCAAAATGTTTTTGAAATAATCAAAAAATTTAAAACGAGAGCAATCAGAAATTTTTGACATCTGCCAATCCGGATCCAGATCATCTCCAAAATTCACTGGTGTCTTCCATGCCCTAATAGCTATATGTGGTGCAAATTTGGTGAGAATCCATGAAGTATTTTTGATGTAACTCTTCAAAGCCTAGAGAAATCTTGATCCAGAATATGTATCCAGATTCAGATCACTTCCAAAATTCAGTGGAGTCTTCAATGCCCCAATATCTATCTGTAGTGTAAATTTGGTGAGAAAGTAGGCTTGAAGTAATCCTTCAAAGCCTATATAAACGGAAATCTTGATCCAGAATCCAGATTTCAGTCTGGATCACCTCCAAAATTTAATGGAGTCTTTCATGGCCTAATAGGCATATGTGGTGCAGATTTCTTGAGAAACGGTGAAGTAGTTTTGAAGTTATCCTTCAAAGCCTAAAAAAAAAGTGAAATTTTGATCCAGAATCCGGATCCAGATCTGAATCACCTCCAAAATTTAATGGAGTCTTCCATGCCGTAATATGTATCTGTGGTGAAGCTTTCATTAGTTTTGACGTAATCCTGCTAACAGACAGAAAGACAGACAAATAAAAAAATAAACGCTGGTGATTTTATTACATCCTTTGTGGCCGTAACAAGAAATAAAACAACATATTAAACCTATAAAAGTGCAATAAAACATAGTAAATAATCATGAATTCAAGTTAAAAAAAAAAAAATACTTTGGACTAAGAATAGGCTTCAGCACACAGTAATGTCTTCAGGCCTGTTTTGAAGGCTGATGTTTGTTCCACAGTCGGGGAGCATAATAACTAAATGCTGCTTTACTTTGTTTGGTTCTGGTTTTAGGAACACACACTAAACCTGTCCCAGAGGGCCTGATGGGACCGGATGCTTCATATTGTATCAATAATACTTAGATGTATTGAATGAATTCTTTGTAACTGTTGGACCAAAACTGGAAGAGGCAATAAATGTTGAAGGAACAGGAATCAATGCGCTAGATTATGTTGAAAGAAACAATGGCTCAATGTTTCTCAGAGAAGTAGAAGAAAAGGAAATTGATGATATTGTGCATGGTTTTATGAATAAAACCAGCACAGAGTGGAATGCCATTGATATGATAACAGTGAAAAGTGTTTTTGAGGGTATTGTAAAACCATTAATGCACATCTTTAATTTATCTTTCAAAATGAGGTATTTCCACACCAGATGAAAGTAGCAAGAGTTGTTCCCATATATAAAGCAGGAGACAGATGGCACTTTATAAATTATAGGCAGGTATCAACACTTTCCCAGTTTTCAAAAATATTAGGAAAAACTATTCATAAATCGATTTGGCAGTTTTGTCAAGAAAGACTTGTTGACAGACAGCCAGCATGGATTCAAAAATAATATTATTATTACTGGTATGCAAGATGGCACCGTTGTATGTGGCTTGCCATCTGCACTCAGTTTGTTGTTTTTCCTGATTCTGCTGCTTGTTGTACACAATCACTCACTGCTCCTGGTGTATGATTGCCAGTCTCTCATCGACATTCGCACTTGTTTGCAGAACGTGGCTGTCCTTGGCTCTGGCAGACGGTCAGTGACATCGACATCACCTTTCTTGATGTCTGTGTCTGATTATCTATGCCGGTCACTTGGTGCGTTAACTCTGTGTCAGCGCCACAGAAGACGCTGGAAGAGAGGAGAAGTCCGTTCGGTTCAGAGCGTACTTGGCTTTGTCCTTCAAACACACTTCTGGACATTTATTGGTCGGATTATTGACGTCGTATGGAGGGTACAACGTGAGGTGTTCCCTTGCGTTTATCTATCGTGGCTCCCGCCGACTGTCCTGGATGCCGGGATTTCACTTCCTCATCACCGGCTTGTGAGGATCTACAGACGAGGCTGCATGCAGGAGAACCTCCGCCCGCTCAGTCGTGTCTCCCAGCAGACTGACAAGCGCTCAGTTCATGTGGCACATCTCAACACCAGATCACTTACAAGTAACACTTTCGTCTTGAATGACTTTTTCGCCACCCGTGCTCTGGACTTTCTCCTGTCAACGGATACCTGGCTAAAACCAGGTGAAAATAGCATATTTTCTGAGCTCCTCCCCCAGCTGTTCATTCATCAGCTCCCCGTGAGCATCAGAATGAGGCAGTGGTGTGGCCACTGTCTTGAAGAAGAACTTTAAATGCTGATCGTTATCTCCAAATGATTACTCCAATTTTGAGCTCCAGTTGTTTGTGGTGGAGTTTGCCTGTCATGTGCTCTGTGGTGATGTTTATCACCCACCAAAATTTAATAAGGATTTCATGCAGAATTTCTCTGAGTTTTTGGCAGATTTTATCCCAAAATATGACAAACTCTTGGTCTGCCGTGATTTTGATGTTGATTTTTTTTTTTTTTTTTTCATTTAATCAGCTGGTGGATGATTTTAACTCTTTGTACGAACGCTATCAGTGGATGGACCAGCCCATCATCTTGGACACACTTTGGACCTGGTTATTTCTCATGGGCTCTCAGTCTCCCTTCATGACATATTAGACACTGCTATTTCAGAACACTTCTCTATTATTTTTGAATTTACTGCTCCTCCACCTGATGGTAAGCCACTCATTCCCGCATCTTGCAGCCGCTTGGCCACCTCCTTGACAGCGGGGGAATTTTCTCCTACCTTCATGGTCTCTCAGATTTATGCTATGAATGGAGTGCAGTCTCCATTACTCCCAGAAAACATCCTCTCTTCTTTCCACTCCACATGGGCAGAGATTGTGGACTCTGTTGCCCCTTTTCACTGCAAATCCATTACATTTGCAGCGAAAATTTACTGACCCGTGGTTAAATGCCACGACCCTTGCCCTCAGGCAACTCTGCAAACAGGCAGAGAGAAGGTGGAAAAAGAACAAACTGCAGGTGTCTCTGGGTATTCTGAGGGACAGTCTAACTGACTACCAGAAGGCTGTAAATGGCGGCAAAAACTCAGTATCTGTCTCTTATTATTTCCAGCAGTTGTCAACATCACAGAGTGTTGTTTTAGACTATAAATTCAGTTGTAAACCTCTGCACCTCTGTTTTGATGGATGATACAACCACGACCTGTGAGCAGATCCTTCAGTGTTTTATTGACAAAGTCTCATCAGTCAGACAGAATACTGATTATAAATGCAATGTTTAGCCATCTGTTACTCGTGCAAATTCTGCTGTGTTCGAGCAGTTTGAGCCCCTCTCTCTTTTGTCCCCAAGTGATTAGTGAAACACACAAAACCTACAAGTTGTCCTTTAGCTGTTGTTCCAGCTAAGGTGCTGGTCGGCATCCGGTCGGCATCACTGCGATTGCTGTCACTGCCTCCGATGCGCTTACTGAGTCTGCGGGCTCGGTAAACGCAGCAGCAGGCCACTCACATGCCCACCTGTCTGCTGTGCAGAGCTGCGCCAAATCTGGCAACAGGTGCAGAGACTACGCTTGCTGTTTTGATGTGGATGTTGACCGCAACCACAGAGCTCTGTGGCCACAGAGAGAGGACTTGGATTCTTTGCGGGTCCTACATCCGTACCTCCGGAGGCAGTGAGCGAAGGGAGAGTTCTGCGTGTGTCTGTTTATAATCTTCTTGCCCAGAAGAAAAAAGAGTGTTTACACAGGAGAGAAAACTGAGAAAATGTTAATGCCTGTTTGAGAAAAGTGTATAAAGTGTGTAGTGAGGGGTTTTACAGCCTTAAAACATCTATAATAATTGCAAAAAATAGTGCTGACTACTTAGCAGATTTCGCTTATCGCGGGTTATTTTTAGACCGTAACTCACGCGATAAACGAGGGACCACTGTACATAATGACATCATCTGTTTTTGGATGCAAGAAATCCTGCTGTGCTGGTTCTGTTAGATCTCAGAGCAGCCTTTGACACTGTGGATCACACTGTACTTATTTCCCAGTTACAACATCTTGCTGGCATGGTACTGCACTTAAGTGGTTTAAATGTAATTTTCAAAAAATTTATTATTAAAGTTTTAGTAACTTAAAAATTTATAGTTAATTAAACTTATGTAAATCTAGTTTAGGTTATGTTTTTCAATAAAAAAAAGTCACAAATACATTTCTGCTTAAAAAAATTGCATTACATTAGATTAGATTTATTGATGCAAAATTTGGTTTACTTGTTGACTCTGTGTTGTGTTGGTATGACTCTGCCCATCCGCTCCCATCGGGACGCAAACTCATGATCTCGGACATTGAAGTTGGACTCTCTAACCAGAAGGCTAAAACCCAGGCCTCTGGCCTTGTGACCAGAGAATTCTTTTGAGCTGTTGGGAGTGAGGTTTACTAACTACATCTGCACAGCGACACCTGCTGGCCCCCGTTACATAAACTCAATTACAATGAGTGAATGGAATGCACTGGAAATACATCACCAACACTTAAATGCCCCAAAACTTTAAATGCACTTAAAGGAACTGAGTTGTTATGACAACAACTCATTTTTGAGTTAGTTTAATTAATGGAAATGAGTGACTATAACTTTTTCAAAGTTTGAGTTACATTAACTTAATTAATGTATTAAAATGGAGTGTTCAGTTGAACAGTGTGTGACCTAACAAATCAAGCCATTGAAAGCTGATAAAAGTGCTGACGCCATTAGTATTCAACATGAAATAAGACAGAAATTTTACTCAGCATGAATATTGCAGCAAGGACGTCTTAGATGATCTGTTCAGGCATGTTACACCAGGTATTTCTCACAAAATGGTCAAAATGACAGACACGGCCCTCTACGACAACACGATGTGAGTCAGAGATGCTTGGCTCAGGAACTGTCACTCAGAGTATCCACACCCCTAATTATGCACTGTGTCCAGACTGTCAGCATTGTCGCCACCACTCCGCTGCTGTCTGTCAGCTGGATTAGCTTTAACCTGCATGTTGACACAAATACAGCGGTCATACTTGCTATTTTCATACATTTTTTTGCCCCACTGGCATGCAAGCTCCCAACACTCTGCATTTACTGCATCGGGTAATGATACCTACTATGTAACGTTACCAGCCTTATTGTGAGTGGATTGTCTGTATTCCAAACAAAGGCATATAATGGAGAAAACCCATTTTCTCATGAAATATGGTATAAACAGTGTGAAAGCAAAGATCCATCCTGCTGTCTAGCAACAATTCAGGCTGGTGGTGTAATGAAGTGCCAACTGTGTAATGCTACATCACAATATGGAGCAAAACCTCTGAGGAATGCTTGTAGTACTTTGTTGAATTTACACCACCAAAAAATTAAAGCAGCCAGTGCAGTTTTGTCAAAAAAATGAGGCCCGAACATACAGTTTGAGAAAGGTGCATCTGATAAAATGACATGAAGAGTTAATCTCCAATTGAATTCGAACAGGGCATTTGGAAACTGGAGGGGGACCAGCTGTGGGCTCAGGCTAGGCCCATCCCATATTTCACTATCACACACACACACACACACACACACACACACACCTTTTTTAGGGTCGATAACACTGGGTTGTACACTGGCCACCTTCAGTTATATTTTGTTGCTACTGGATAGTGGTGCACAACATCAGTCAAGACCATGACAGACTCACTGACAAACACCAAAAGGAGGTAGTATTTACTAGTTTCAGCTCAAAAACAAGTCAAAAACTTCAACCGCTGGAAGACACCAAGACACAAGATACCTTCCAAGGAGCTACAGGGTTCTGTGGCTGTGATTGGCAAAATGTTATCCCAATAGTCACAACTTCATGGTGGAGTGGAACAGAGAAGGACTTTCATAAAAGAAAACAGATGAGTTGATGGCATGGGCAACTTACACTGATGGCACCATCAATGCTGAAAGGTACATCCAGGTTTTGGAGCAACACATGCTGCCATCCAAGCAACGTCTTTTTCAGGGACGTTCCTGCTTATTTCTGCATGTGTTACAACAGTGTGGCTTCATAGTAAAAGAGTGCAGGTACTAGACTGGCCTGCCTGCAGTCCAGACTTGTCTATTGAAAATGTGTGGCGCATTATGAAGTGCAAAATACAACAACGGAGACCCCGGACTGTTGAACAACTGAAGTCGTGCATCAAACAAGAATGGGAAAGAATTCCACCTACAAAGCTTCAACAATTAGTGTCCTCAGTCCCCAAATGCTTACTGAGTGTTGTTAGAAGGAAAGGTGATGTAACACATTACATACCACTGTCCCAGCTTTTTTGAAACGTGTTGCAGGCATCCATTTCAAAATGAGCAAATAGTTGCACAAAAACAATAAAGTTTATCAGTTTGACCATTAAATATCTGGTCTTTGTGGTGTATTCAATTGAATATAGGTTGAAGAGGATTTGCAAATCATTGTATTTTTATTTTTTATTTTATGTATGATTTATTTACACTTTTCACCAACGTCCCAACTTCATTGGAATTGGGGTTGTACTATGATTAAGGGTTATGGGGGGGCCGTAAGGTGAAATACAGGCCTGGACAGGGTGCCAGTCTGTCTCAGGCCCACATATAGACAAATAAACACATCCACACGTGCGCACACATGCACACCTACGGACAATTTAAAGTTTTCAGTCCACTCAGCTGTTTGTTTGTTTCACATTTCTGCCAAATCAGAAAGCGTGAGAGATGAAGTTCAGAATCTGTCATTTGTAGAATTTCCTCTACTCACACTTTTGATCGAATCATCTGCTGATTTCAGTCATACGGTGGTGACCTGAACATGCTGAGATGAGACACGTTATGACTAAGAACACCAGGTCTCTACATCAACAGCAAAGCTCTTACAATAGCAGTTAAGCCATGCAGCAGGGCCGATATGAGTTCATCTCATTCCGCTCTGACTAACGTACTGTATCTGGAGAGATATCATGTTTTACATGAGGAATGAATGTACAGACAGTGTCAAAACTCCAAAGAACCTACACAAACGCACCGTGCTTTGTTACTTTCGGTGATGAAGCTTGTGAAGCTTTGAACAAACTCATGCATTTCTCTCTCCAAACTCCAACTGATTTTGGTGATTTTGCCTGAGGGTTTGTGTACAAAATATCCAGCAGATACTACAGTCTGTTAATACAGTGCTTCATCTGTCAGTACAATGCAGAGCCAATAGACTGCTTGAAACATGCATGTACGTGACTCTGCTCAAAGGGAAACAGAAAATTCAACAACCTAATCCAAACACTATTTTGAAGAAGGACATCAGAGATGGAAACTAAGCCTGCATTTACATATAGGCACAATGCGTTATGAATATCATTTTCCTGTAAATCGTGGCACATTCGTGACATTTGTAACACGAGTTAATGCATCTGAATTGGGTCCTTAACAGCACGTGTCGGTTCGTACCATCCCTGACATTCGTGGAGCATATTTTAGGCTGTCAAGAAATCTTCTACAAATTGTTGTGTGGGCCACCTGAAGAGGAGGTACTGCTGGCCCACCACCAGAGGGCGCCCTACCTGAAGTGCGGGCTTCAGGCACGAGAGGGCGCCGCCGCCACGGACACAGCCGGGGGTGACAGCTGTCACTCATTATCTCTTGACAGCTGTCACCCATCTACTCTACATCATCTCACTCCATAAAGACCGGACATCATCTCCACCTCGTTGCCGAGATATCATCTACCTGTGAAGGTAATATCCTCAGCCAGAAACTAACTGTGTCCCAGTTTGAATTCATTTTGCAGCTGCTTTCCTGTGGAGTGCCTTATCAGTGAGGTTGGCGTAATCCGCAACGGCTTCGCTTCACACCCCAACCAGATAAGTGTTTGACAGGAGCTGCACGAGTGTGTGTTAGAGGTGGAGGTGACCTTCACCTTCTGACTGTTTTTGTTACTGGGTGTGCACACACCCACGTCTCATTGTTTGTGCTCCTCGCCAGCAGTACCAGATCCGACAGTCGGGGATGGTGATCACCTGGGAATTCGGGACTTGGCGGCTCCAGTATTCACCGGGTTCTGTGGCGGTGGAAATCGTGTGGTTCCGGCTCTTCTCAGGACAGACGTCTTCTATCCTCGAGCCTGCCCACATGTCACTTTTGTGGATTGACTGCTATTAGATTCTGTGATTGTCTGTATATTCGTTGTGCACATTCACAACATTAAATTGTTACCTTTTGGCTCATCTATTGACCGTTCATTTGCGCCCCCTGTTGTGGGTCCGTGTCACTACACTTTCCCCAACACAAATTTCAGGAATCACCCTCGATTCATAGAGTTTGCAACTGAGCATGTCGATTTGTGGTGATTCGTAATAGAGTGTGACTGTCACGTGGGTTGTCATTTCATGTGTGAGTTTTTGTATTTTCATTGTATTCAGGTTTCTTAGTTTTTTTTATCTTGATGTTCAAGTCTGCTTTGTGTTTTTCTGACTGCATGCTCTTGTCTTGTGTTTGGAGTTGGTCTGGGTGTGCCTTGCTACACCCTCTTCCTGGTTGTTCTGCCACACCTGTGTTTAATTTTTCCTAATCACACCTGTTATTTAAACCCTCTGTTTTCCCTCCTGCCTTTGCCAGTTTGCTGTTCCAACTTTTTTTTTTTACAGTCCTTGACCTTTCTGTGTAAGCTCTCAGTTGTCCAGGTGGTTTCCATAGTAGTGAAGCTTGAATCTTCGACTGGACTGGGTTGCTTGACGCGAGGAAGTTTGCTTCAAATCGCAGAAGCTTCCTCAGCTAAAAGTCTTGCTCTGGTGGTCTGACTTCTGTCTTGACTCTTGTAGAGAAGAATAATCAAGAAGTCACAAAAGCTGGAGTTAGGTTAGGTTTAAAACTCCAGCTTTTGTGACTTCTTGATTATTCTTCTCTACAAGAGTCAAGACAGAAGTCAGACCACCAGATCAAGAATTTAGCTGAGGAAGCTTCTGCGATTTGAAGTGAAACGTCCTCGCGTCAAGCAACCCAGTCCAGTCGAAGATTCAAGCTTCTCTACTAAGTCCTTGACCTTGTTTATCCCTTGCCATGCAACTGAAACGTTTGCCTATTTTTGGCCTCGATTTAGTCTCATGAATTGCATACCATTGCTTATTTTGGCTTTCCTTACCTGTGTACTGACCTTTTTCAATAAATACTTTTTCTTACGCTAAGCCTCAATGTGAGTCTTACATTTGTGTCCAGCCTTTTTGGGTCCAACTTCATGACATTATCAGCATTTGTAGTGTATTCTTGATGGTTCTTGTGAACCATACTGTCACGCATCCCTACAAATTGACACAAAAGCTTTCAAGAACTGACAACAATTGTTATGTGCGTTCATGTGACAATTTGCAATAGCGCATGATTTGTGCCATTAATCATAACACAGGGTAACAAGTCGGGACAGTTCAGGACAGCACGTGATGCCTCTGCACTGAATCATCAAATTCAATTCAAATTTGTGACCATCCACCACAAATTTAGATTAGTTGTATTTGTGAGTTGTCATTATGTGTACAAGCAGGGCAGCTGGGTTATTCTTTTATAAACATTCAGCCTTTTTTAAAATCTCTTTGGGCCCTCTCTCGAGATTCTATAGTAAACAGTCTAAAGTGCATCGTGTCATTTCATTTATGGTGTGATCAACTCCACTTTGCTATTCAAATTGTACATAATCTGAGTGAGACACAGGGTGCAAAGGGTATGTATTTAGTCAATTATTCATGAGTGTTTTGCATATAATACAGTCAGGGTTAAGTTTGGTCACTACATACATGATACAATAAAAAGCACACAGTATAGCACTGTCTTGGGTCCTGCATTGCAACCACCTAGGCGATCCATCTCCATCCCTCGAAACCAGCCATTTATCTGCTGCCACCAAGTGCTATGAGCATTTCATCTGTCTTTTCCAACTGCTGGGTTCCTCACCGCTGAGGCATCTGTCTGCTGGATTTTGCTCAGTGAAGTTTGCCACATGGCTAAAATGTTGTTGTTGACGTTCCCTCACAATATAAGAGATACTTCCAGAGGTGGGATGAAGTCACTGTCAAGCTGTGAATCGGCAAGTCTCATGTCCCAAGTCAAAAGTCTCAGCTCAAGTCTCAAGTCAGCTTGCAAACAACTAATGGTCATTATGACTCGAGACTTAACTTGGGACTTGACTTGAGACTTGTGACTTGCCGATTCATGACTTGAGAGTGACTTGCTGGTGACTTTGTCCCACCTCTAGATACTCCTCATCTGAGTCTCCCTAAACATTTGTTTGACACACAGTCATTCCTGCAGTGTCCAAGGATCCTTCAAAGAGATCTCATATCAAAGACAACCAGTCGTCACCTTAGGGCACTGATTGACATCCAATTCTCCTTATCACTCAAAAGCAAAATCAACCCAGAATGCATCGAATTGTCAATATCTAGTGTTTTTCTTTTCAGTCAGCTAAAGTTCTAATCTTGCTCACATTATGAATAGTTTAATTTGCAGTGTCTGATAATTCTGTTTTATTTACATGTGTCTGCCAGAAAGCCATACAAATGTATTGGATTTTAGAAGTGTGTGACAATAAATGCTTGAAGACAAAGCAATCCCAGATTACTACAGTGGACAGCTTGTCATGATCTTTGGATGGACAAATGAAAGAATCAGGAAACACAAATGGGACAATGGCAGTACAATGTTAAATGACTGTTTTGACAAAGTGATGGAAAATAGAAATATCAAAGCTTACAAAGACATATGAAGCCTGAAGCAGCTTTGTGTCAGTTCTCCTGAAGTGGACAGCTCAAATGGCAATCACAGCAGGAACAAATGATAAAAAGTCAAAAGCACATATATGATGATAGCCATCGTTTGCTTAATGACTGTCATGTCAACTCGTGATACTTAAAAATATCAAAGAATATAAAGCTGTGTGAACCCTGTAGAAATTACAGTTAAGCAAATTAAATAGGTGATTTCATTGTGAAACTTAATTTAGATTTAGAATGTTAGATTTCTTTAAAATATATTGTGTTTAATTGTATGCAGTTCATTTCATTCATTCATTCATCTTCTACCGCTTAGTCCAATTAAGGGTCACGGGGGGCTGGAGCCTATCCCAGCAGTCATAGAGCGTGAGGCGGGGTACACATAGGACAGGACGCCAGTCTGTCGCAGGGCCACAAATAGACAAACAAACACAGACACACACCTACGGACAATTTCAAAGAGTCCAATCCACCCAACCCGCACGTCTTTGGATGTGGGAAGAAACCGGAGCACCCGGAGGAAACCCATGCAAACACAGGGAGAACATGCAAACTCCACAAAGAAAGGCCACAGGAATTGAACCCACGACCTTCTCGCTGTGAGGCAACAGTGCTAACCACTAAGCCACCGTGCTGCCCTGTATGCAGTTCACTCAAAACAAATATTTTTTGGTCTATGGCTTTCCATCTTGATTAATTTACAGTCAAGGGAGAAAATGTAGATGCCTCTGTTTTTAAAAATAAATAAATAAATACATGAATAAACATAGATATAAAGAAACAAAAATAGCACGCACATCTATAAGATCTATCATGACAGAGGCTGTTGTGTCGATATGTTACAAGTACTAAAATAATGATCTAAAGAGAAATGGAGGAATATTTTGTGGACTGATGAGAGGAAAAGATTAGTGATGACAGTATTAATCAAACAAGCTCAAAGCATGCTCTCCATTAGTGTGACAAACTGCATGAGTGAAAGAGATGAAGAAAATAGTTTTCAGTCAAATGTCTCACTGAAGCAAGTTCCCTTCAATTTCATAACGCATTATAAAAACAATTTTATTATTATTTTTGCAATTTGCAATTTTCAATTGTTTCTGCAATAGCACTGTGCAAAATTCTCAAACCATTGCAACTTGTTGGGCGGGAAGCTGAGTGTATAAGGAGATGGCCTGCCAGTTAGATCTGCGTTCAAATTGTGCTCATGTTACCTGTCTGTGTCTTTTATCAAGAAACTAAATCTGAATTGTCTCAGGCAACCCACATATAAATGGGTACCAGCCTTGCATGGAAAAGTAACCTATGTCAGATTGGTGTCCGGTCTAGGGGGAGTTCAAGACTCTCATCTGCTTGACGCTATGGAATCCGGAGATAAGCACCAGCAGACCTCAGGGCACATAGGTCTAAGTTCTTCATCACAACTTGCATTGCAACATTTTACAAAACCAGTCATGAAATCAGGTATTTTAGATACAACAATCACATATACAAAAGAAACGAGAGAGAGAGTGCTTACTGAGCTGCTGCACACTGAAAACTGAAAGGAAACATGGATCCAGCAAGAGAGTTGTCAATGGAAACATCAGTGAAATTTATAAAACTCCCTGAAGAAGGAAATGTGACACAGAGTGAAGCAAAAAATATTTGCTGTTCCCAGTAAGTTCGGTCTCAATTTTCATGCAAGGATAAACAAGATAGGAAGGTTATAAAAGCAAATATATAACAACAAGGACTAGGTCAAAGTGTCAGGATAGAAAATGCAAAGCAATATGCCTTGAAAATAGAAAATGCACAATAAAACAAATGAAAAACAAATTGGCAGATGCAAAAGTCAGTGTTTGTGACAGGGATGAAAGAAATCAGCTTAATGAAATGGAATTTCATCACAATGTCATCAGAACACTAAAAAGTTATTTGGATTCAAATAATACGCTACTGTACATATGGGTTTCTAGAATCCCAGTTTTTTGATGCAAATCACTGAAACATACGGTATTCACATGTCGGAGTGCCCTGGGCTTTACACACACAATTTTAACTGAAGAGGGGGTGGGAAGATGCATAATCATGGCCAAATGTTATGTTTGTTAGCTCACTCATTTCAATAAAGTGTGTGAGTTCATCACAATAAAAATAAGTAAATGAATCACAAATAACTCACTCGTTTGTGTTCGTTTTTATCCAGTATAAATCCTTTTCTCATTCATTAAATGTATTCCTAGTCAGGTGACATCAGCTGACCAGGCCTCACGTCAGCTCCAGCACTGGCAGAGTGCATGAGGTGCAGTCATTTTTCAATGAAAACCATATTGACACTATAATAATGTACTTCAATGAAACATTTTGCACACTGTTATCTTGTTGGCATCCAATACTGGAATGCAGTCTCTACTGTACATTGTGCGATGTGTGCTGAGGCTGTTGTTGTTTTGCCTTCCTCCTGACTCTTTTTCAGCAAGGGCTGTGTTTCTTCCTTTGTCTGCCTCCTGAATGACTTGCTTGACAGCAAGGTGCCAGGCTAAATGATCTTTGACACAGGTCTCCTTATCACCAGCAGGTCTCCTTATCACAAGTTGGATTGGTAAGGTTAGACCTTACTTGTGTGAAGCACCTTGAGGCAACTTTATTGTGATATGGCGCTATATAAATGAAAATAAATTGAAAGCACTGTTGTTTCCAACTTTCATGTTGTTTTTACAGATCTGTCTGTATCGCAGACATGGCCGTCCTGTCGATTGTGCACCTTTCGCTAGCTCACTGTGTAGATCCTCGGGGATCCGGCCTGTGTCCATTTGCTTGACATGGCTGAGCCAATGAAGGCACCTCCTGGTTAGGGTGGAGAACATACTGTACATGCCGGCTTGTTTCAGTACTTCAGTGTTGGTTATTTTATCCTGCCAAATGGATGTGCAGAATGCACCGCAAGCATCTCATGTGGAAGCTGGTGAGTTTGCCCTCATGCCTCATGTATGCTGTCCATGTCTCGCTGCTATAGAGGATTGTGCTGAACATGGAGGCCTGAAAAATGTACAGTTTGGTTTTCTCAGTGAGGCTGGGCTTTTTTCAGAATCTCTTGTTCAGTCTGGAAATAACTGTTGCTGCTATGGCAATCCTACTATTTATATACCCCCACATCAACAGGGAGTAAGCTGGAAATGGTGGACAAGAGATAAGTGAAATTCTCAGCAACTTCCAGGTTGTATGGACCTTCTTACTAAAATGCTAAATGATCTCCTGCTTGCAATAGATTTGGACATACTGTAGTATGTAGACTCCCTTGCTGCAATCACTGAAGGCATACTTGAGCTGCACAATGAAGATGATGGCACAAGAAAACAGCCTTGTTAAACTCCACTGGTGACAGGGAAGGCCTCCGATGTCCCATCACTGAAGCAACTGTGCTGTGTGGATTGTTATGTAATGGACACGATGAGAGTTAGCAATTGTGGAGGCGGGGCTGTAGATCTTCTGCAAGAGTCTGAAAGGGTCCACTCCGGCTCACAGGGTCAGGCATTTTCAGATCTGCGAAAGCAATGCTGAAGAGCATTTGCTCTTCTCAGCACTTCTCTTGCAGCTGTCAAAACGAGAAGACTATGTCAGCAGTCGACCATCCAGCTCGGAAGCCACACTGAGACTCTGGGTAGACACAACAAATGAAAGTCTGCAGGTGTGTCAGAGCAATGCGGGTGTACAGTAGTGTTCAGAATAACAGTAGTGCTATGTGACTAAAAAGATTAATCCAGGTTTTGAGTATATTTCTTATCGTTACATGGGAAACAAGGTACCAGTAGATTCAGTAAATTCTCACAAATCCAACAAGACCAAGCATTCATGATATGCACACTCTTAAGGCTATGAAATTGGGCTATTAGTAAAAAAAAAAAAGTAGAAAAGGGGGTGTTCACAATAATAGTAGTGTGGCATTCAGTCAGTGAGTGGAACAAACAAGTGTGAATCAGGTGTCCCCTACTTAAGGATGAAGCCAGCACCTGTTGAACATGCTTTTCTCTTTGAAAGCCTGAGGAAAATGGTACGTTCAAGACATTGTTCAGAAGAACAGCGTAGTTTGATTAAAAAGTTTATTGGAGAGGGGAAAACTTATACGCATGTGCAAAAAATTATAGGCTGTTCATCTACAATGATCTCCAATGGTTTAAAATGGACAAAAAACCAGACACATGGAAGAAAATGGAAAACAACCATCAAAATGGATAGAAGAATAACCAGAATGGCAAAGGCTCACCCATTGATCAGCTCCAGGATGATCAAAGACAGTCTGGAGTTACCTGTAAGTGCTGTGACAGTTAGAAGACGCCTGTGTGAAGCTAATTTATTTGCAAGAATCCCCTGCAAAGTCCCTCTGTTAAATAAAAGATGTGCAGAAGAGGTTACAATTTGCCAAAGAACACATCAACTGACCTAAAGAGAAATGGAGGAATATTTTGTGGACTGATGAGAGGAAAACTATTCTTTTTGGGTCCAAGGGCCGCAGACAGTTTGTGAGATGACCCCCAAACTCTGAATTCAAGCCACAGTTCACAGTGAAGACAGTGAAGCATGGTGGTGCAAGCATCATGATATGGGCATGTTTCTCCTACTATGGTGTTGGGCCTATATATCACATACCAGGTATCATGGATCAGTTTGGATATGTCAAAATACTTGAAGAGGTCATGTTGCCTTATGCCATAGGTGTCAAACTGATTACAGAAAGGGCCAAGAAGGTGCAGGTTTTCTTTGTAACCACCCACTGCACCAGGTGATTTCACTGATTAACATCAGTTTGAGCAGATGGAATCAGTTACTCAGTGAAATCACCTGCTGCAGTGGGTGGTTACAAAGAAAACCTGCACTCTCTTGGCCCTTTCTGTAATCAGTTTGACACCTATGCCTTATGCTGAAGAGGACATGCCCTTGAAATGGGCGTTTCAGCAAGACAATGACCCAAAGCACACTAGTATAAGAGCAAAATCTTGGTTCCAAACCAACAAAATTAATGCCTCACAGATGTGAAGAAATCATGAAAATCTGTGGTTATACACCTAAATACTAGTTTAGTGATTCACAGGATTGCTAAAAAAGCAGTTTGAACATAATAGTTTTGAGTTTGTAGCATCAACAGCAGACGCTACTATTATTGTGAACACCCCCTTTTCTACTTTTTTTTTTTTTTTTACTAATAGCCCAATTTGATAGCCTTAAGAGTGTGCATATCATGAATGCTTGGTCTTGTTGGATTTGTGAGAAACTACTGAATCTACTGGTACCTTGTTTCCCATGTAACAATAAGAAATATTCTCAAAAGCTGGATTAATCTTTTTAGTCACATAGCACTACTATTATTCTGAACACAACTGTACACCTTTCCAATGATGCTAAGGAGGGACATCCCCCATTAATTATTGCAGTCACTGTGGTCCCCTTTGTTTTTATACAGTGACAATGTTGGGCATCCCTGTTCCCAGCTAAGGCAAATGTGTTTGAGCAGAAGCTTGAGCAGTACTGATTTCTGAATTTTGAGAACTTAAAGTGGATTGCTGTCACTTCCAAGTGCCTTCCCACTTGCTAGAAAGTCAATGGCTCTTTAAGCTCTTCCAGAGTGGGTGGTGTGTCTAGTTCCTGCAGGACTGGCATGCTTAGGGCCCTGTCCCACTGGGGAGAGGATCAATTGCGCATGAATTGAGTACACAAATTACGGGCGTTCGTTGTCGTCCCCAACAAAAATGGCCAAAAATGACAAATGCCCCAGTATGAATTATGGATATATTAATAATATATAGCGAATATATGATGAACAATCATGGTTATATAATGCATGTAGTGAGGAAACTGATCTGACACATTGAGATTATCACGGCAGTATTACGGGTGTATTATGAATGCATCACGCACGTGTTGCGCGTGCATGGCATCTGCATTGCGGTCATAAAATAAGCTCACTCGGGCAGTCGGCATCACTATTCACACCAACAATACAGCCTCTGGAGCATTTGCTGGACTTGGACAAGTTGATCACAGAGTTAATGTTCGCAATATATCTGTTTTACACACTGTCCCAGTCCGCTGCCAAGCCGCAAATCCCCATCAGTTGCGGATATCAGTGGTTAACGGCAGATATACAGCACATAGAGTGAGTATGTATTGTGTATGAATTGAGTATATATGGCGTATGTAAGGCGGATGTTATCCGCATCCAGATTTTTGAACAACTCAAAAATCCTGGCAGCGGACATGCGTGCCTCTGCGGATGATCACGGGCGTGTTCGGATGACGGCCGACTCATACAGGCATGTTGCACGGATATTGCGGATGTTTGGCGAATATAGGCCAATTTTGTGTGCAATCCATGCACAAATCCTCCTAAATGCGAGTGGGACAGGGCCCTAAGGTAATGCTCAACCCAGGGCTGCAGTTATTTGCTCTTGTCTGAGATCACGTCACCAGCTTTGGACTTGATGGAGCAGCCTATGGCAGTACAGCAGTACAGCAGCCTATTGCCTTCTTTATGCCCTCATACATATCCCGTGCATCTCCAGGATCAGCGGCGGGCTGTATCCTGGTGCACAGATTCAGCCAGAAGGTATTTACACATGAGCAGGTGGTCTCGTCAAGTGCTGGGACTAGGTACAGCTTTGTAGGCCAGGAAGGACTTCGCCTTTGCCTCAGTCACCTCCTGCACCAGCAGATTGCAGAAGGTGACATGAAGCATGGGTATTTTTCAATGAAAACCACAGACAATATAATAATTCCCTTATTTGAGACATTTTGCACAGCATTATATTAAAGCAGGAAACTCTGGCTCCAATAGCTACTTAAAAAAGTTCCTACCTGTTGAAAATGAGGTGACTCCCTGGACTTTAATAATACATTTCTTGCTATCCATTTTTTTTGTCCTTATTAAGGATACATAAAACATCCATTTGCTACTTGAGATGGTTTCCCATTAGCCTTGCCGACTACCACATGAATCTTCACAAAGCTAGAACACTTCCTGTTTCTTGCATGAGTCTTTCAAAATAAGAGCACATTTCAACTTAATATTGCCAGCACACACTGATCACTTTGTCACAGGTCAGACGTGGAAGAGACAAGAAAAACATGGTGAAAACTCATTATTTTTTGCTTTTTACAAAGTGTTGAATTTATTATTAATGAATTTATTTTAAGGTGGGCATATAATAAACTAATAAAAATAAAAAAAATAATTGAACTGAATAATTGAGCGAATAACCAATTAGCTTCAAAAAAGCTCAGTCCGGGATTGTCCAGTGTGTGAATATGGTAATACTGAGCTTTACCCTGGTGTTGCCTAACACATATGTAGTTTTCAGTGATATTCCACATAAATCCTAAACAATTTTTTGAGTTAAATTAACTTATATTCTTCCCTAATGGATGTGCAGGTCTCTAGAATCCCCCTCGACCACTGTTTGATGCATCTCCTTGAACTTTGATACACCGTTTCAAATTTGTGTTACCTTGTGCAAGTAATTTTCTTCATGACCCAACCAGAATTCTCTGATTTTTTTATTTGTTGGATGGCTGGCATATGATTCCGGAGTCTCACTTCCCTGGTATTTGAATATTCTCCTTCAAATTTGGTACACAGCCTCACTTAAACATTATTCATACATTTATTCATTTTCTATACCCACTGACTCCCATTAAGGGTCATGGGGGAGCAGAAGTAAACATAATAGCCATTATTATTATTATTATTATTATTAGTAGTAGTAGTAGTAGTAGTAGTAGTCATAGTAGCAGCCCTTATCATGTTATTAGTTACTGATAGTCAAATGAGGCCTCATGCAGCAATTGCTATTTTTTTAGAGTCCACTAGGTGGTGGTCTGTACTTACAAAGTGTTTCAAAGCACATTGCACTTCAGTTTGATGCAAACCATTTTTTTAAATTATACAGCCATAAACAGAAACAAACAATAACAACAACAAATGGTTCATGTAGCCACATTTGGCCATCACTAGTAGTAGTCATAGCAGTCATCATAATCATCAACTTCATTTTCATATTGTCATTTAAAATATAAACAGAAGGTGCAGCCAATTTAAGAATAAATGTGCTTCAGAAAGAGTTGCATGTAGTTATGTACAAACCAGCATCCTGTGCAGCTTTCAGGAATAAGCCATAATGTTTTCTTATTTACATTTTATTCCATTTTTATAAATCAATTTCAAACAAAGTTAAGAAAACATGAGTTAATATAATATTATCCAGTGTGTTCTCCAGGCTGACATCAAAATGAAATAATTGCATCAGATGCTGAAACAAGGCCACTCTGCTCAGGTTCTACTTTTGATGTAATTTACAGAACAGCCTGAATGCCCTTCACCACAGCCCACACCAGTCTATAACAAATATATAGGCACTTTATGCTGTTAAAGTCTCCCAAGAACCTGCTTTCTGTAACAGGCAATCTCTGGGTAATATGATGCAATGGCAGCATTTTTAAATTTTAACCATATCATTTTATTTAAGGGCACTGTGGGAGAAAAGGACTTAAAAAGGAAAAAGCTTGATCCTTCATTGACAGTGTATAGAAGTGCAGGGAAAGATATTAGAAACAATAATCCAGCCAAACTGATGTGATCATGACTAAAAGCATTTAATCAGATTCACCTTTAATGACAAAATCAATTAGGAAACTGAATTTTGTCAGTGTAGTAGACATGGAAATTATTAACCTCTTAGAGCTCTTTTCCTTTTGCCACATGGCTTTACAATTGAGTTAATTATTGGGCTGGAAGTTGAGCTGATGTTTATGCAAGGTGTTCTGGGTATTACTGCCTCCCAGACCAGGCTGAAAGCTGGCAATGACAGCTTAGTATTTGTAGAGATGTTGGAGGTGGAAGTGAGAAACAGTGACAAAATGTGGGTTTTCACATCTTGTGAGCACACAGTGGAAAGTTGACATATAGTACATTCCAGTATGCAAGTATTTGGACAGTGACAATTTCTATAATTGTGCCTCTCTCTCTCTCTCTCTCTCTCTCTATATATATATATATATCACCACAATGGACTTGTTTTTGAAGCACTGGAGTTATGATTGACATAATTAGGGATTACAGCTATTTTTATACATCGACCCTTCCATTTTCAGAGGTCATAATTAATTGGATAATTGACTGACAAGCGGTCTACTGGCCAGGTGTGCCCTATTACCTCATTATTCTACAGAAAATTAAGCAGATAAAAGGTCTGGAGTTGATTCAAAATGTTGAATTTGCATTTGGTAGCTGTTAATTGTAACTCTCAATATGAGGTCCAAAGAGGTGTCCAATGCATAATTCATCTTGGAGAAGGGGGTGCAAAATAAACCTTTCAGATAGATAGCAGAGACATTAGGATCAGCCAAATCACCAATTTGGCAAATTTATAAAAAGAAGGAATGTACTGGTGAGCTAAGGAATGCTGAAAGGTCTGTAAGACCATACAAAACAACTAAAGTTGATGATCTTTGATGAAGAAAACTCCTTCATGGCATCTAGCCAAATCAAGAACACTCTGGAAGAGGTAGACTTATCAGTGTGAAAGTCAACAATAAAAAGAGAGACCTTCATGAACATAAATACTGAAGATTTATGACAAAGTGCAAACCAAGAACAAGGAGACCAGAGTAGACATTGTCAGAAAAATCTCACAAAAAGCCTTTCAGTTCTGGAAGATGATTCTTTTTGATAGATGAAACACATCAACTTGTACCAAGAATGATGGATACATAATACATAATGTCAAACGTGGTTTGGACAGTGTTATTACATAGACATGTACGGCAGCCAATGAAACAGGATCACCAGTGTCTCTTTTGATGCGACTGCTGAATTACAAAGTGTGTAGACTGATCCTATCTACTAGCAATCAGCCAAATGAGGCCAAACTGATTGGACAATGCTTCACCATACTCAAGGACAGTGACCCAAAACATACTGCCAAAGCACCCCAAGAGCTTTGCAAGGAAAAGAAATGGAATATTCTGAAACAGCCAATTCAGTCACCTGATCTCAACCTAATCAAGCATGCATTTCACTTAGTGAAGGCAAAACAACCGACCAACAATCAGCAACTGAAGGAAGCTGCAGTAACTGCCTGGCAAAGAATAGAACACTTTTTTGTCATAGCATTTAAACACAACAAAACTGGAGAGCAGCTCCAGAAAGGTGCCTCATTGCAAACACATGCATTCCATATCTGTGTATCATGCATTCCATATCATATGAGGGTGCGTGTGTTTGCACACACACACCCTTATAAATACATCTAACACTTCATCACTGCAACCACATGCACACCATAGAAGATGAAAACACAACACACACAATCTCACTCTAGTGGGTAAAAACTGTAAATAGTGTATTATTTTACTTTTGGAGACTGTGTGTAAAACATGGAAAGGGAGGTTTGGTGTCCCCTGCTGGAGATGTGCCCCCACATTCCAGTTCCGGATAAGCAGTTGAAGATGAGTGAGTGTAAAAAAAATGGATGGAATGAGATATTTTGTTAAACTTTTTGAATTAAAGCTGAAAATCTACGCTTCAATCACATCTTGTTTTTTTTCAATTCTGCTCCACTGTGCTGGTATACAGAGACAAAATGACAAAAGCTGCATCACTGTCCCAATACCTATGCACCAAACTGTATGTAACGTTGATCTGCATCACAGCATGAACATCCCAGGTCTGGTTCCGACCTTGTGCTTACTGTGTGGATTTTGTTTGTACTCCCTGTGTTTGCTTGTGTTCCCTCCTGGTGCTCCAGCTTAAAATTCCACAGATGTTGGTTTGGTGAATTGGTGTCTCCAAATTGACAGTAGATGTGACTTAGTTTGTTTCCTTCCTCTACTGCCTCTACTGGCGGTTGGCTCTCACTGCGGTATTGTGTCACTTCCTGTTCCGGAGCACAGCGGTGTTTTGCTGTATCTGTTAGCTGTTTAATCTGCGTAGTTAGATTGATCTAGTTAACTAGATAACGATTTGTTTCACAGTGTAATCTTCACATGCCTTAACTAAAGCACTCCCTCTGCTGAATCACCTCTAAATTATTTACACATTATTCACTTTGTGTGTTTTTAGGAATCCGCTAGCTTAGCGCAGCTACTAGCTCTTAGCCGGTTTAGCATGGCGGCTTCTCCTGTCTCTCCCGCACCTTTCTGCTCTGGGTGTGAAATGTTTAGTTATTCCTCGGCCTCCTTTAGCAGTAATGGTACTTGTAATAAGTGTAGCTTATTCGTAGCTTTGGAGGCCAGGCTGGGCGAATTGGAGACTCGGCTCCGCACCTTGAAAAATCTTACAGCGAGCCAGGCCCCTGTAGTCGGTGCAGACCAAGGTAGCTTAGCCGCCGTTAGTTTCCCTCTGGCAGATCCCGAGCAACTGGGAAAGCAGGCCGACTGGGTGACTGTGAGGAGGAAGCGTAGTCCTAAACAGAAGCCCCGTGTACATCGCCAACCCATTCACATCTCTAACCATTTTTCCCCACTCGGCGACACACCCGCAGAAGAACAAACTCTGGTTATTGGCGACTCTGTTTTGAGAAATGTGAAGTTAGCGACACCAGCAACCATAGTCAGTTGTCTTCCGGGGGCCAGAGCAGGCGACATCGAAGGAAATTTGAAACTACTGGCTAAGGCTAAGCGTAAATTTGGTAAGATTGTAATTCACGTCGGCAGTAATGACACCCGGTTACGCCAATCGGAGGTCACTAAAATTAATATTGAATCGGTGTGTAACTTTGCAAAAACAATGTCAGACTCTGTAGTTTTCTCTGAGCCCCTCCCCAATCGGACCAGGAGTGACATGTTTAGCTGCATGTTCTCCCTGAATTGCTGGCTGTCTGAGTGGTGTCCAAAAAATGAGGTGGACTTCATAGATAATTGGCAAAGCTTCTGGGGAAAACCTGGTCTTGTTAGGAGAGACGGCATCCATCCCACTTTGGATGGAGCAGCTCTCATTTCTAGAAATCTGGCCAATTTTCTTAAATCCTCTAAACCGGGACTATCCAGGGTTGGGACCAGGAAGCAGAGTTGTAGTCTTACACACCTCTCTGCAGTTTCTCTCCCCCTGCCATCCCCCCAATACCCCATCCCCGTAGAGACGGCACCAGCACCCAGATCACCAATAACCAGCAAAAATCTATTTAAGCATAAAAATTCAAAAAGAAAAAATAATATAGCACCTTCAACTGCACCACAGACTAAAACAGTTAAATGTGGTCTATTAAACATTAGATCTCTCTCTTCTAAGTCCCTGTTAGTAAATGATATAATAATTGTGTTGTATGGCTGGGGGGCCTGGCTGCCTTTTTGTTTCTGTCTTTTGTTTTTCCTTCCAGGTGGCTTGCATTTGGAACTGAGTGGCTGTGTAGCTGAGTTTATCAGGACCTCACCCTGATCACCTGCGGCTCATCAGGACTCACAGCTGTGGTGCATCTACATGGATTGGAACATGGTGGCATTTAAGACTGGAGTACACAGTGTGTATTTGCCAGAGACTCGACCTTGTGACCAGACGGGTGAGATCGTCGTCTCGGGAGCCATCTCATCATCAGTGGATGCAGAGAACGTCCAGGTTTGATGCATGGTCTGTGAAAGAGGAGGGGGTGAGGTCTCACGCTCGTCAGCACACTTCCTGAGGTACGTTAGATTTTGTGACTAACATTTATACAGTCAGTAAATGTGGTGTCCCTCACACCTTATTATATTGAGCTGTATGTTGGTCGTTTAAATCAGCTTCCGCTGCAGTGAGTTTGTGAACTGGATGTTCCATGCCTGCAGGGTGGGAAGCTGATTAGTAATTAAGCCAGGAAGTGTTTGCTGTTTGTACACCTTTGAGCGTTCTCTCTGTGTGTTGAGTGTGGACTCACATAATGATTCCTTCTTTCACAGACTCGGTTTGTCGCGGCCACCTGGGGGTGTCGGCGGGGTCCTTGGGTCCAAACCAGTTCTGGCTCCGGACCGTTAGCGCTGCTGGGAGCGCACCGCAATCCACCACGCCAGACCGCGCACTTTTATATTTTTCACAGCACTGTTATGTTCATTAAACTCTGTTATCCTTTGTACCGTGCTCTGCTTATTTTATACTGGGTCCTTCAAACGCTGGTCGGTTCTCCGGGCTGCGTCCAACACATAACAGTAGTCTCTGGCCCAACATCACGGACCCAGTGGTAGCAGAGACGGTAACGCGCCGGGAAGGCGGCAGCAGACGTTCAGAAGTTATCCGGATCAGTTGCGGGTGCTCTCCGCCCGGATGGTGCGCGTTGGAGAACCCATTACCGAATACTGATTTGAGCGCTCATGCAGCCGTGTTCCTGTGTGTGCCTTATCCGAGGGTCGTGGTGGAGTGTGACTGGCGAGGGCTTCGCGTCACGCTCCGACCGGATAAGAGGTTTAAACGGGAGCTGCAAGAGTGTGTCTGTAATGGGTGCACGCGCACGGCGGAGCTCTGTGGCACGGGTCGCTGTGCTTCCCGTGTGACAGTTGTAGCCCCGTTTCCCCAGATGAAGATAACTACTGCGTCTGTTGTGTCAGCTCCGGTGTTATTTAGTTGAATCACATTTTTGGTTGTGTGCTGCTCACAGGAAAAGCAGCATGAATTATTTTCTGTCACCAAAGGGGGTTTTTTCATTTTTAGCACTTTGGCTCCCTCTTTTGGTGACTGAGTCACATTACCGTCAAGCTCTTAAGTTGGAACAGGTGTGTTCCATTTGTTTGAGCTTGACGGTATAAATCACTTATTAGTTTTGTGTGTGTTCATTTTGTGTGGGTGTTTTTTGAGTTGTTTTTTGTGTGGGGTTTTTATTTGTACACTATTTAGTGTCTGGGGTCGTGACCCTGCAGTTCTGTCAAAAAAAAAAAAAAAAGGACCCAAGCAACCTTATGTTAGTCTGTTAGTCTTTCTTTTTATTTCTTTCAGTTTCACCTCCCAGGGTTTGATGGGACGGTCCCCTGGGGGGTCATGGGGGGGGGGGTAATTGGGTTGTTTTTTCTTTTTTTTGTTTTGTTTTTTGTTATGCCCTCTCTTCTCCTCTGACTCCAGCCGGGTGAGTCGTAGAGTCGGCGTTGCTGGAGTGGTGCAGTTTGGTTATGCTGGGCGTTTCCCAGGTAACCTCTGCACCCGGGAGGGGAGGGGGGGGGGTTTGGGGTGTTTTCTTTTGTTCCCTCTCTTCTCCTCTGGCTCCAGCCGTGTGAGCCGTAGTGTCGGCGTTGCTGGAGTGGTGCAGTTTGGTTATGCTGGGCGTTTCCCGGGTAACCTCTGCACCTGGGGGGGGGGGGGGATGTTTTTGTTTGTTGTTTCCCTGTTCCACCTCCGGCTTCAGCACGCCTTTGAGCCGTCTGCCATCGGCGTGGCTGAGGTTTGGGGCAGTGGGATATACCTGCAGCTGGTGGCTGGTTTAGAAGTCGGAGGAGTGGCGCCGTTTTGTGCCGTCTGCCATAACCGCTGTTCCACTCCTCCCGGTTGGCTTCTGGGGTATAGTCACGGTTGGTGACACTGGACGTGCTTCCAGTTTCCACTGCCCCAAGGGGGTGGGGTTGGGGTTGTTTTGTTTGTATGTTTTTTTTTCTCCTTTGGTTTTTCCCCCCAGTTTCCACCCTCAGGGTTTGACTGTGGTGTCCTCTGGGGGGGGGGGGGGAAAGGGCTGTGGGTCCATCTAGCCATAGACGGCCGGGGCTGGGTCCGTTGGTCATGAGGGGAGGCGTCTCCTGGGGTTGATGGAATGGTCCTCTGGGAGGCGCTGGGAGTCCCCGTGGGTGACGTTGGATCCCAGAGGGACCTCGGCTGTGGTTATTACTCCTGGAGCTGGCGGGATGTCCTCTGGGGGTGTTGGTCCCTACATGTCGTTGGGGGGGGGGGGGGGGGGGGTGTTAGCAGTTTTATTTGCAAGCTTAAGTTTGGGTTGTTTTTCTTTTCTCCCCTTCCCGGGGTTTGATGGAACGGTCCTCTGGGGGGGGGGGGGGGGGGGGGGGGGGGGGGGGGTGTGTGTTAGTGTTTTTATTTGTTAGCTTAAGTTTGGGTTGTTTTTCTTTTCTCCCCTTCCCGGGGTTTGATGGAACGGGCCTCTGGGGAGGG